>NW_004524905.1:993275-997920 GCF_000260255.1 Octodon degus
GACAGAGAAACAGACAGAGAGACAGACAGAGAGACAAGTAGACAGAGAGAGACAGAGAGACAGAGAGAGTGACAGAGAGAGACAGACAGACAGACAGACAGAGAGACAAGCAGACAGAGAGAGACAGAAAGAGAGAGACAGATAGAGAGAGAGAGAGAGAGAGAGAGAGAGAGAGAGAGAGAGAGAGAGAGAGATCTACCAACACATGATTTAGAATCCCAGTGAACCTAGAATGCTCCCAAATTCCAACCCTGGGAAGATCATTCTGGACAGACGTCATCAAGCTGGTCCATTTGGTGGAATTCCAGAAGAGCTCATTTCAAAAGCGGTCCTAGCAAAATGTCTTAGCTACTTTTCTCACATCTGGGATGACATACCCAACAGCCAAAGTTAAAGGAGGAGAGGTTCATTTGGCTCAGAGTTTGTAGAGGTCTCAGTCCATCACTGGCTGGCTCCAAGGTAAGGCAGCTTCAGAGAAGCAATTCATGGTGGGGCAGAAGACAGAAAAGCAACAAAAGGGAAAGGAGACAAGCCCATTTCAGGGCCTTCTATTGCAAGCAGTCTACCCACACTAGGGCAGGTGTAGCACTCACACCTTAAGCCCAGCGTGGGCCGTAAATCCATCACAAACTCTACATTCCTCTGCCTCCCAAAAGCCTGTCGCCATGACCACATGAGGCTTTGGGAGCACATCCAGACACAAAGCATAAGAAAAGATAAACATCCAAAGAGTGGGAATTCATAATTTTTGTGGATAATTTTCCAGAAGCTGTTAGTGGTCTGGGATAAGAGAACTCTGTAGGCTAAAAAGGAAATTCTATGTTTAGTTTTTCATTTTTCATTACGCATGTTTTGGAGAAGATCTCCATTCCTTTGGTGCTTACGCAATGCACACAAGATGTCTCAACAAATGAGGTGAACTTCACTTTCTCCCTCTTCCATTCATAACATCTGGTTCTTTTTCCATATCAATGTGAGCATAGAGAAAATAGTAACAGTAATAATATATAATAAGAATTCTGGCTGTCATGTTTTATCTGTGGTACCAATCATGGAAGTAGGACAATAGCTGAGTTAGTCACTTAACATTTTCTCTCTTGGGGATGATGGTGGAGATTGTGTGGACATGTAAGAGTAGACTCTCACCATCATGGGTTACACTAGACACAAACCTTTATCACTCAAATGCCCCCAAATAAATGCTAGCATTTCAGAGTTCAGCAGTGCAGACAGAATATCTAAAAACATGTGAATTATAGGAAATGTTCAAGACTCACACAACTATTGTTTTGTTTTTAATTTTATGTGTTTGGTACAGGGTCTTAGTATGCACCTCAGACTCTCAGTGACCCTCCTGTTTTAGCCTCCCCAGCACCAGGATTACAGGCCTGAGCCACCATGGCCGGTTTTGTTGGCCAGCTCGGCATGCCCTGGGGCAGGGCTAGTGCAGTATGCACTTCCTGGGATTGAACCCAGGTCCTTGTGTTTGCCTGGGTAGGTGCTTAGACTGCTGAGCTATCTCCACAACCCCACACAACTGTTTTGAGTCTGGTGTTAAAAAAAACTTTCTCTATTTTATAAACAAAAATCAAGAGAAGTATAGTTTCATATTCAGCAATACTTAAAATGAAAACTCATAAATAAACATAGTTCTCTATTTGAGTATTAACATAGTTCAGGAATTTTCTAATGCCAAATTCTTCTTGCCAGTGTAGATGTAGACACAGACAGGAAACTTGCCTAGGGATTGTTCCTAGACTTTTAACTGAATGTCATCGACTGACTTTTTAAAGCCCCTTTGTTCACCTTTATGATGACTAATGATCATTTCCCTAATCACATCTTACATGTTGTCATTTAATGATGTTTATTCAGACGTGTCTTAATTATTGTCTCCCAAACGACCTCAGCCAGTTTGGCTTCACTGCAAAAAAGAAAAAAAAAAATTCTCCTCACACTCTGCAGTGCTATTTAAAATTTGATTAAAGTCTAAAAGCGAGTGAAATAATACATGGAGTTCTTCAAGTGCATCGAGTGTTCCAGGCTGTAGTCACTTGCAATTGTAGAATTTTTAAATCGTTCACAATTGGAAGTTGGAGGCTGAGTGTATTCTGCTCACTTAGCAGGTTCGACTTCAATCAAAGCAATCAACTGATTTGAATTTTCTCATAGCTTTACTTTGTGGGCTGCGTGGTCTCGGCTGACCGACACACGTTAATGTGTTCAAAGGCCTTTATTTTCTCCTTTCTTAAACTCCATTTTCTGAGAGCATTTATTTATTTATTTTTTTCTTTTTTTAAAATTTTTTATTCATTTTAATGAGAAAAAACAATAAAATAGCAATGAAACATTTTCAAAACAGGTTAGTAGGACAGTTACAACAATTAATACATTGCACATTATTGTATTCTAGTAGTTATTCAGAGGATAAGATGTAGACATGATATCTAGTCTAAACACTATTAGTACAAACCTTTATTCCATCTATACTATCTTGTATATACATATTTTTTTCACTACAAAATGGTCCTTTATTTATAACCCCCTTTTTTGTTTTGTTTTATCAGAGATGGGTGTTGCATTGCTGTTAGAGAAGCTGTATTTGGAGAAGTCTTTAAAGGACCTTTTCATACTTGATGCCATTCTAAATATTGTAGATGCTTGAGTTCAGCAAAATAACCCTATATAGTCCAATAGTCCATAATAGTAGTGAGCTACAAGCACAACTGGCAATTGTCCAAAGTTGTTGACTTGTCTTTTACAGTTCAGCATATTAATATAGCTTTACTTTTTATATCTTGTGGTTACACTTTTCTGCTGGATGGTTAAGATCAAGTTAAAGCAAGACCTATATAACTAAAAATGTAACTTTTGCTATCTGACAAGGTCATCTGAGAGCATTTAATCAACAATTTCCCTTTGCGAGTCTCACCGATATATTTGTGGGTCTTGGCCACAGCTGTGCTGAGTGGTGAATTTGGTAGGGTGAGAAATAAAATGATGGTGATGCACTGGCCAAGCAATGGCCGTGACTCAGCCACATGGATGACACTGACAAAGGTTCTACAATCTGAGGTACAGGATCTCAGGATAAATCCTGAGAGGATTTCACTGACCTTAACCGACCCAAAAGCTATAACTCTTGTTGCATAGGTCCTGCTTTACCTTGGTCTTAACCATCCAGAAGAAAATTATAAAAACAGAATATAAGAAGTAAAGCCATGCTGTTATGTTGAGCTGTAGGGGACTCAGGTCGACAATTTCTGACATTGCCAGTCAAGCAGAAGACCCAATACTATTATGGGCTACTGAACTCTTTTAGAATATTTTGCTGAGTTTACACACCTATAATATTCAAATAATGGAATTTAACAAAAAAAGTGTATACAGATGAATGTCCATTTTGTATCTGTGTATTCATGATGGTTAGGATAGATATATAGTTACATTCTCTTAATGAATAGAGTGATTTGTTCTAATGGTGTTTGTAAATAGAATATCATGCCCGCATCTTGTACAGCAATGAACCATTAGGAAGAATGTATGCAATGTGTTAATTATTGAAACTGTCCTTCCAATTTGATTCGAAACTGTCTCATTGCTATTTGTTTATCAATAAATTTATGAAAAAAGAGAAAAAAAATAAGATAAAATGATGGTGATGATTATTCCAGGCGGAATGAAAGGATAATCGCGGGCGCGGCTTTGCAGCGTGAGGCGGTTTGACCTGCGAGATGAGATTATAGTCGTGCGCGCGCAGGAGCTGCGGCAGCGCTGGAGGGACAGCGTGAGCTGGGCTTGCAGGAAGGCTGAGAGTGCCGCCGGCAAGCCGTGCGTTCCCAGGCGAGGGTGAGGACCTTCAACACTCTCCATCCAGGGGGGTTGTGTCCCTGAGCTTGGTGTGGGCGGGGTGACTTCTCCCACACGCTTGCTGGAGACAAGGTTTATTGCAACAGCAAAGCTTGAGGCGTGCAGCTCCCTTTGCACCTCTGGCTCTTTGACCTGCGAAGGGCGCACGGGGCGCTCCCAGCTTGGAGTTGGAGAGAGTGAGAAGGCGCAGTCCACTTGCTTCCGGTTAGAAGGCTCTGGGCTGCGCCGACTTGGAGGCAGTTACAAAATGTCCATTTGCGAGGAAGATTTGTCTGTGCAGCGAGGACACCTGTGCGTCCCTCAGAGAGGAGTGGGAGTTGGACGAGATCCAGGCACAATACCCATTTCCAGGGGACAGTTATTGGCAACCGTGAGGCTCTGGCTAGCACGAATCTCGAACCTCCTCCAGCGCAGCAAGCAGCAACAGTGATGAGATCGGACGTGTCTTCCGCGCTTCAGCCCAAGATGTCACAGCACAGCTGAGCAAGGAATTTAAGAGTAGATTTTAAAAGAGTGCACATCTATATTGCTATAAATTTGTTCGTAGATATATGCAAGTTTGTCTAATTTATCTATCCATCAATCTGTCCTATTTATTAACCTATTTTAATTATCATATGTTTAGCTATCTGGTTATCTGTCTGTCTATCTTGTATCCCCATAATCGATCTATCAATCTGTCTCTGATCTATCATCTATCTGCCTATCTGATCTATTTGTCTATGTATCCGTCCGTCCGTCCATCTATCCATCCATCCATCCATCCATCCATCCA
>NW_004524905.1:998620-1018443 GCF_000260255.1 Octodon degus
TTCGTTGAATCATCAGGCTGAAAGAATCAAATTGCCTCCCCGAAATTATTGCACATAATTGCTTGGAAAATAGCTTTACGGGTGCCGCTCGTGGAATGCGTGATTTCACTCTTTGGAGAGCTTTGCTTTGGCCTTGTTCTTGGCCTCAAAAGTTGGGTGATACTTGGTGCCCGCGGTGGAAGCGAGGCAGGCGCTGTCGGGGCTTGGGAGCTCGTGCCATGCCGGCAGCCACTCCCTGGGAGGAGAGCCCTGGATCACCCTACACAGTCACATTGTTCTGCAGACAAATGGCAAACTTATATTTTTACAACTGGAAACTAAAGATGGCAATAACCAGATGGAAAAGAGGAAAATAGCCTACTGAGAAGGAATAATTTTAAAACTTTACCATAATATAAATAAATGCCTTCCTATATTTCTTCTTGCTTTTTTTATTTTTTATTTTTTTAAAAAACTATCTCAGCAATGGAAAGGTTTCCAGCTCATCTCTGAGAGCAGCAGGGATAGTGTGAAAATGATCCCTCATGACTGAGCAGAAATCAAACTTCTCCAGAGATCCCTGGCATCCATGCCCCAAGAGCTCATCTTTCTAGTAAGGAAGTGGCTCTTGACTCTGATTGGAGGCTTCTTAGGAAGGCTCTTGCCTCTGATTGGATGATGGGTTGAGGATGGGACAGCAACAGTCATGGATGTTGCCGATGCTGGTGCTGATGCTGATGCTGTCATTGGTAGTGTTCTCCATGCTTTTTCTAACAAGGATAACATCCAGGATTCAGGCAACTACAGCTGGTAGGGCTGTCACCTGGTTTGTAGTTTTTTTGGGCAAATAAGCATGCCACTCACAAATCTTGCCTACGTCGATTTTTCAGGCTACCACAGCAGACTCGAGTAGCTACTGAATAGTTGACAGAGGTAAGAGTACTTGGCAGGGCCCGTAGGGGCCCTCCTACCTGACAGCTTACTAGAGGACTGTAGGAAGAAGTTTGCTGACCCCTTTGTTAGGGGGATAAGTAAGGAATGGATTCTATGGATTGGAAAAATATCAGAGACAGCTTATTCATTTCTTCGGGGTCCTAGATCAAATAAGTGGTGAGGCCTGATTTTAAATGGGCCCATCTATGGGGTCCTTAGCTGTGTGTGCGAATGTGAGAATGCATATTATGGCAGGCTTATTTTAGGATGGTGCACTTAATCTGAACAAATAGACTATATTCTTTCCCCAGTGTCCACTACCTACTCTTACTCTGCTCAGGGGTGAACAAACTAACCAACAAGCCCAAAGTTTCTCTACAAAAGTAAACACTGCACCAGGCCTAGAGTCACATGCCTATAACCCAAGCATTCAGGCTACCAAGACAGGAGGATAGCTCTGAGCTGGAGGCCAATCTGGACGACATAGAAAATTCAAGGTCAGCCATGACGACATAGTGAGATCTCGCCTCGAAATTACAAAATAGTAATTAAAAGTAATCACTGAGTGCTAGTGGCAGCTTTCTCCTCCAAGAACATTTGCAGGAATCACATGCATGTTTCCTGGAGCCACTAGAGTGTGGATGACTCTCACTGGAACCCTGGACTATACACAACTTAGAACCAAATTAATGCAGGTCAATATACGGTTGTTTGCATCATGGTGCTCCTGTCCACTGAGTGAGCCTCTGATGAACACTGATGAACAACGAGGAAACAGCTGTAAGATAAATATTGAGAATTACGAGTAACCGCAGGGAAGCCATCCCCACCCAAGTCGAAGCGACGCTGAATAGCAAGTGTCTGCAGGCAGGGAGCCCAGGAGAAACCCTGTCATGGTGCCAAGGGCAGCTGGCAACAGAGGCCTGAGCGGAAAACAGAATCCGAGTCTTCTGCAAAACCAAGTGATCTGCTAAATTTAGTTCAGCAACTCTGAATAACACAACCAGTTATCAGCTCTCGCCTTTAGTCTTCAGTGGAGAGTGCAGTTTTCTGGAGTTGCATGTCATTTGCTCATATAACATCGCACTTTAGGATTTCACACCAAGAAGGACATTCGTCGACATGGGCGGGCTAATGACTGTACTTCTTTGCATTGCCCGATGGAATTTTTCCTGGAGTCCAACATATGTTTGTCCCACATAATGACATTTATCTTGTGCAGTTGGTACATAGGCATTTTGTATCTTGATCATTTTTACTTCCTCCTCTCCTTTTCCCAAGTTCCCCTTACCCTCTCCACAAAGTGTGTCCTCCTATTTTTTACCATCCCTTTCTTCTTCTGCTCTTAATCTTACTTATATTTTGAGTCACTTATATAAGAAAAAGTCATGATATATTTTTCCCTCCAAGTCTAGTTTATTTAACTTAGCTTATGGTCTCAAGATCCACCCCTTTTTCTATAAATGAGGCAAATTTATCTTTATTTATGGCAGACTAGTACTCCATTCGTATGTTAATAGGCATATAGGCCATCTTCACAATTCATCTACTGTGAGTTGCGCTACTATAAACATGGACATGCATGTTTCACTGTAACATGTTGTCGTATATTACCTTGAACTCTTTGGGGGAAGATATTCAGAAGAAAAACAGTTGAGTCAAATAGAGTTCTTGTTTTAGTTCTTTTTCAGAATCTCCATCCTGGTGGCCGTGGTGGTTATCTAGTTTACATTTCTACACAACATGGAAGGATTTCTTCTATTCCAAGTTTATAAAGAGACTGACTCAGAAGTCTTAAAAGCCTATACCCATCAGGGAGCCAGGGAGATAGCTCAGTACAATAAGTGCTTGCCTGGTAAGTGCAGTGTCCTGAGTTCAATCCCTGGTACTATAAATCAATCAATCAATCAATCAATCAATCAATCAATCAATCAATCTATACCAATCAGTTATTCCTTCTCCTCCTCCTCCTAGCTAATGTTCATTGAAGCTATCAAGGGCCAGGGCATGATTAAGTTATAGCAGCACTATTATTTTTACTTTATGGATAAGCAGACTAAGGAAGAAAAAGAATGAAATGTAACCAAACTCATGCAGCTGTTAGACAGTGGAGCATGGGGAACCTATGTTTTCCCTTAGTAGACTGGACTGCACATGGCTGGATGCCTGGAACCCACAGGGCTCGGAGGTCTTTGAGTCTCTGAGATTGTAACTACAGTGATATCGTTAGGGATGTTGTATGGTTTGGCTCCTATGCTGTCCCCAGTGAAATGTAATCCCCAGGGCAATGGTATTAGGAAGTATACCATTTGGGGGTGATTAAGTTACGAGGGTATTGCCCTCAGGAATGGGATTCAAGGGAGTATTCTTTTGCCCTTTGGCCTCTGCTGCCGAGTGAGAACACAGCATTTCTTTTCTGCAGCTGATACTGCAAGAATACGCCATTTTGAAGGTGCCGTCTTGAAGGTGACACCTGGAAAGCGTCAAGCAACTCTCCCGAAACATCAGTTCTACTGTGGCTGTGATCTTGGTCTTCCCAGACTAAGGAAAGATGGAAAATCAACTACTATTGCTTATAAATTACCTCGTTTCAGACATTTCGTAGTAGCGGTACAAATAGAAAAGGAAGTACTTTTCTGTTTTTATAATTATTTTTCTATTTCTGACAAATGGGATCATAAAACATTTTAAATATTGAAAGGAATACTGTACTCTTCAAAAAAGTTTAAAACACCCCATACTGTATAAGGGACATTTTTCTTGGTGCTTATGAAGCTCGAGTGATTCAGCAAAGAACAATTTGAAGGATGGTGTCTTTCTAGACTTTGCAAATGTCACAAGAACCAGCTCTGAGGGAGTCAAAAATAGGAACACAAGAAAAGACAAGAGCCCGACAGTAGACCAGCTTTATTTTTCTGTTTGTTTCATACTTCCAAACAGAGAAAAAGCACAATTGAAAGACAGCTGCACTGTTGCGCAGATGAAATTCTGAGCCGTTGTTTTCATTTCCTTTTTAGGATTTCCTGACTCTCCACATTGTTGCTGAGTTTTGAATTTCACAGTTATTCAGAATTTTTTTTCAAGAGAAAAATGATAAGAATCCTTTTCTTCCACATGCACTGTAAACCTGCACTAATTATTGGGTGTTTGTTGTTATGCTTTTATTCTTATCATCTTTTCTTTTCTTTTGAAATTATGCATTGTTTCAGATGTTTTTTATTCTTTTTTATTTTTATTTTTTATTTTTTTGGCAGAACTGGGGATTGAACTCAGGCCCTTGAGCTTGCCAGAGAAGCGCTTATTCTACTGAGCTCTCTCCCCAGCCCCTATTTTTTATTCTTTCTAAAATAGAAAGGAAAAGAACCATTATGGTTTTAGAAATGGAAGCCAGGTGTGGTGGTGTGTGCTTATAATCCCAGCACTCTGGAGGTTGAGGCAGGAGGATCACTGTGAGTTCAAGTCCAGCACGAACTGCATAGTGAAAACCTGTCTCAGAACAAACAAACACACAACAACAAAACCTCCTGTGGCATGCAATGCTGACAGTTCTGACAAAGTCACAGCCTTGTGCCTGCAGGGCGTAATCGTGGTGCAGAAGAGTTGGGACACCTTCCGTATTTTCTTTTTGCTTTCTCTCCTTAATCAACCCCTCACTGTATCCTTGACAATCATTGTTCTTAATTCCTCCAATTCTACGTTTTCCTGAACACCCCACCAACAGAGTGAAGCTTCGGTAGCCGTTTGAGGTTGGCTGCTTTGCATACAGAGTTATGACTTTGCGATCCATTCAAGTAGTTCCACATGATTGGTTTTCGACTGGATAACATTCCTTTCCATGGAAGTACTGTAGTTAAAGAACATTTGAGTCGTTTCTAGATCTTGAGGATTGAGTAAAACTTCTACAAACATGTGTACCGGTTTTTATGTCAATATAAGTTTTTGTTTCTCTTCGGGAAATCTCTAGGAGTGCTATTTGGGAGTTGCATGGCAAATCGCGGCTATGTGTGTGTCTAACTTTATGACTTATCTTCTAAAGTGCTTAGGTTATTGTCTTTTGCGTTACACCAAGCGACGCTAGGTGACTTGGAACAGGGAGAGCTGTCATGTAGACCCAGCTCCTCCACATGCTCCCAGCCTTTGATGTTGTCAGTTTTGCTAGGTTTTAACTATTCTATACAGTGGGGCTTCACTGTGCATTTTCTGTCCCTGTCTTTGCTGTCCAATGATCCTAATCCTCCTAATTTTGGTGTACATTTAGTTTCTTTCTTGCAGTTGGGTTTTGAGAATTCTTCATTTATTCCAAATACAGGCCTAGTCTTTCGTGTCATTTGCAAAGGATTTCTCCCAGGCCCTGGGGCTGTGAATGGCAGTTACCTCACCTGACACGAGGAGAAAGCCACACACTGACAACTTGTGTTGGTTCTGCTCTAAGCTGGGGTGACCCTGTGGAGTCACTTAGTTCATCCGAGCCTTGTGTTTCTTCCTCTATGAAACAAGGGTATGGGACTGAGAGGATTTCTGGGACCCTGAGTGGCCAGAATAGGTGTAGTGCTGACTCACTGGCCAAGTTCACCTCGATAATCAGTAGCTGAGTGAGGCGAGAGCTTGAGGTGCCTCTGAGGCGCCTTCTTTTGAAGTAGATTTCTTGTCACTTTGTAAACTTGAGGTTTTATTGTGTGGTTCCTTTATTGGTTTTCAAAGATTTGAAAGTATAAAATATTATTCTGTGTAAAAGACCTCCTTGTTATCTTTACTTCCTGTGTTCCTTTCTGGAGCCTTTACAGAGCTCTACACAAACACGTTTCTGTGTGTTGCCTGCTGCACGTGCGCTCTTTCTCCTTTCTAAAGTTAATTATACACCACACCTTTCTTCTTCTGCTTCTGATAGAAATGCAAATTAAAACCGGGCAGGGCCCTGCTCCTTTGAGGTTGGGGGTGTGTTCTCTGGGCCCCAAACCAGCTGGCTTTCTTTTCTTGTGAGCTCTCAGTTCACAGTATTTTGCGTTTCTTCCTGTGAGATTGCTGGCCTTATAGCTATGAGCCAGTTATTTGCTAGAGATGTTAACTTTGCGCAATGTCATCATTGTCCTGTAGCTTGCCATCTGTCTTTGAGTTTGCTTCTTGTAGCTTTGCTTGGAGAGTTCTGACACCCACGGGGTGGCGTTCATCCGTGCTGCGTCTTTTCTGGCTTTTGGGTCCTAAGCAAAAGTATCTTTCCCCGCTCGTGTTGAATGAAGACTCGTCCTGTGGTTTCTTTAGTTTACTGATTCATTCTATGTGTTTATATATTTAAATATTTGCTCTCTTTAGAGCTTATCCGGGCAGAAAGAATAACCTGGATGCGTGATTCAAGAAGACAGGTGGCTTGTCTCAGAGATAGATATTGGACCACGAAGATTTTCTCTTCTGATCTGAGCGGCCAGGGTGACAGCTACTAAATTTCCGTATCTAGGGTGCTCTAGTTCTGCACATTCTATTCTATTCCATGGACCCGTCTCTCTTCCTACCATGCTCCGTATTAAGGTTTTATTTGTGTCTTAGCCTGCTATGTACAGGGCTTGTCTTCCTTATTATCATCTTATTTCTTCAGAGTTTTTTCCAATATATTATAACAAAATCATAGAAGCGTGTGGAAGCATTTCTGTACATTTTAAAAATTTATTTATTTATTTATGTATTTGGTACAGGCTCTCGCTATGCAGCGTGGCCTCATAGTGACCCTCCTGCCTCAGCCTCCCCAGTGCTGGGATCACAGGGGTGCACCACCATGCAGAGTCTCCGTGGCTGACTCGGCGTGCCTGGGGTTCTGGGGCTGGCACGGCATGTGGTACTAGGGATCGAACTTGGGTCCTTGCACTTGCCAGGAAGGTGCTTAGACCGCTGAGCTATCTCCCCAGCCCCTACATCTTTTCATCCTCTGTGAATCTGCTTGTGTTTTCAAATTTTAGTTTCCGAGTGCATGCACTTGTATGCAATGTATAGATTGCTTGTATGGAGCTGGCGCGTGTGCTATGCATCTCAGTTCCTTTACCTTCCTCCTTCCCTCCTTCTTCGCCCCCACCACCCATCTCTGGACCCCTTTCCTTGCTTTGTGTATCTTTGCAGTACATCTTATTTCTTGATGCATTTTAAAATAAGGGCATTACACTACACTTCTTTCTAAGTACTTAAGCTTGCACATCATTAAAATACAGCATGGTTAGGGCCGGCTAGATAGCTCAGCAGACTAAAGTGCCTGCTTAGGCAGGGTTCAGGGGCCGGGGTTAGATCCCCAGGCCTGCCATGCCAGCCCCGCCCCCCGGGTGCGCTGAGATGGGGATTGAGACTAGGTGTGGAGGCCCGCGCCTGTAATCCCAGCTCTTGGGAGGCTGTAAACAGGCAGATCACTATGAGTCTGATCTAGTAGTGAGACCCTGAACACCCTGTGGACCCTTCCCTAAAATATAAAACAAACAAACAAAAAACTTGTTGTTAACTATTCCAATTCTCTTTTCCCCACTGCCATAGACACAGTGCAGCGTTGGCAGATGAAAGCTGTCCCCGAGGGTCCTCAGTTAATTCCACTGCACAGCTTCTCCAGAGAGTGGGAGACTGGATAGGCTCCTTATACACCCAAGATCACCAAGATCAGAGTCTTGGCCCTTCCCTCTGAGGAGTGAGTTCTGCCAGTCCTGCGGAGGGACGCAGGGGCTGGGGATGGGGACGACCTCCCCTATGGTTGTTTTCTTTTTCCTTGTCTGTTTTCTCCTCAACAAAATGATCAATCTCCAACGTTCCTGGTTCTTTTGACTCTGAGATCTGGGGTTCCAACTTCCTTTTTATTTTAACAAACAGTGGGTTTGTATAAAGAAAATGATAGAAATTACCACATTTGTACTGCATGGGAGAACTAGGTCCTGCTCACAAATACTGGATGGTCGGGAAGTGATCACAGCCACGCAGGACCCAAGGCGTTTTGTCTGATCGTCTGTGGCTTCCATTTCATCGATTGGTTTTTAAAATTAAAAGTATTGTTAGTACATAAAGATTACAGTCACACAATTTGATTCTTTCTTTTTATGTCCCTGTCCTTTCCCTCCTTCCCCTTCTCTTCCTGAAAATTAACTATAATTTTTAGTCCATCTCTTTTCTCTTCTAAATAGTGATACATTCCCTACTACACTCAGCGTACTTATATTCACTAGTGAAATGAATGAACTTCAAGGCTGGTCCTAATATCGTGAAGGCTAGGGAGGAGGATGCTCTTTTGTTTTAATTTTAGGACAGGGTCTACAGGGTCTACAGAATCTAGCTGAACAGATCAGACTTATAGTGATCCTCCGGTTTACAGCCTCCCTAGTGCTGGGTTTACAGGCGTGCGCCACCACTCCCAGTCTAGGAAGATGCTTTTAACAAAATGTTTGAATGTCTTTATCAGTTATCACACTGGTACTTTTTTTTTTTTTTTTTGTCTTATTGAGGCAGGGTGGCACTAGGTAGTTCAGGCTGGCCTTGAACTCCCTTTGTAGCCCAGACTGTTCGGAATGCATAGAGATCCCCCTACCTGAACCTCCCAAGTGCTGGGATGACAGGGATGAGCCACCGCACCTGGCCAAGTTCTCGAGCATTACAATATTCCTATTTCTTGCCCACTTAACTTTAAATTGGTGAGTAAACCTTTGCTTGGTGTTTTACTGAAATAAGTACTAAATCGATAACGCGTTCTCTTTTCTGTCTGCTAGCAGATGGAGTCTCACTGCCATGGTGTTTGCGTGAGCTGACTGTGTTAGGCGAAATCCAACCACTTTCAACAGCTGGAGGGGAAATAACCATTCATCAAAGTTCGAGGGAAGTAAGTGAAGCCCATTCCTTGTTACGGATTTCTGGCAGCACAGCTTTTGCTGGTGGTGTTGAGGGTCATCCTACAAATCATAGCAATGCAGTTAGCATTGCATCGAAACAGAAGTCAGGAGTAACTTGTCAATTTGGTTTTGAAGCTTCATGACTCCAAGCAGAGACACTTAGCTACTCATTAACCAGGAAATGCTCAGCAGAGAACACTGCTTCGATATCCATTTAGCTTCCTGGAGACAAGCTAGGCAAGACCTACGGCCCTGCGTTTTCCTCTGTGGAGGTGACAGCATTTGTGTGAAAATAAATTTATCTTTTAAGTGATGCTGTGCATCACATTTAAGAGTCATTCTATGGAAGTGAGGTTGGATGTGCCAGGAGGGGAGGCCTCTATCTTCATCCTAAGAGAAGCAAGACCTGCGGCACTTGCTGATTGAGACCTGAAGATTGTCATGAGGAAAGCTTTTGTTTTCTCTGCCACCCAAGTCTGCAGGGCTTGGCTGTTCTCTACAGCTTTTAAAGGACTGTACTTTGGGGTCAGCTAGACAGCACCACGGTCTAAAGCCCCTGCTCAGGGAAGCTTAGGTAAGCACAGGGACCGAGGTTCATTCCCTGGCACCACATGCTGTACCAGCCCCACCCCCAGGGCAGGCTGAGCTGGCCACAAAATAAATGAATGAATGAATAAATAAATAAATAAATAATAACTACTTGCAAGAGGCCTTTGTTAAAATCCAAATGCAAGGGGCCTGACCCTCGCTCACTTCTTTATGGGGCTGGGGAGATGGCTCAGTAGAATAAGTGCTTCCCTGGCAAGCACAAGGGTCTGAGTTCAATCCCCGGTTCTGTAAAAAAAAAATCCAAATGCAGTGTAAATGGGTGACAACATAAACCTGTGTGGCTCTCTGCTCCTCTGGGAATTAGTCTTTTCTTGTGCAATGAGATTTGAGAACGACACAAGCAAGCAGAAAATGACTCAGAGGCAAGAAGGGGCATAGTGAAACAATACTAGGGGTGGTCATATTCAGGCCTGGAACATGAGATCTAGAATTTCCTCCTCAACTTATGACATCCTTTTCTTCCTGCCTCCCTCTCTCTTCAAATGCCTAAATTTATGGTTCTGTCTACCCCGGCTGGGTGAGCGCCTCTGTGTTATCAAGGTCAAGCACTGCACTTTGGATGAAGGCAAGACTGAGACAGAGCCTTGGCAGTTCTTAGCCCAGCTGCAGAGCGCAGAGCCGCGCACCCCCTGATCTAGCCTACAGACTGTTACACGTGCACTGTAATGTAGGAAGCAATGTGTCCTTGCTAGTCTCATTCTTGTTAGAGCTGTATTTGCAGAGCTTCATCCTGGCTCTTATAACCAGCAATCTACCATCCTAAGAAAGTACGGTCCCCTCAGCACCATTGTCCCATCTCTGCACATACCCACTCCCAGCTGTTCAACTCTCAGAGGGCTCTGTTTCCTCCGTTCTTGATGTTCAGGGACACCTTGACTCCAGGCACATTGCTACCAGCCTAGTGGTCCATCATCACACACTGGGGTCGATTATGGGCCTTCTGATCATTTCCTTTCCTAATCCACCTCTGGTGCAGGTCTAAAATGCTGTTCCCTTTACACTTCCATCTCCCCATTCCATCCATGGCCACCTGTGTCCTACTGGTGAACTTCAATGCCTTCAACATGGGCATTAAGGCCCATCATGGAGAAGTCTGTCTCGGCGCAAGATTGTCCCCAACATGACCCAAGGGGTCAGCTCTTGCTCTGGGCTACGACTCAAGCTTCACAGCCGTGTCAGCCGAGGGTGAGGGTTCTCTCCATTTCCCTGCTCTGCAATTGATTTTATTTCCAAGTACAAGGATGACTCGGCAATCATTTGCTTTGGTCTTTTAGTTCACACCTGGAGTCTTAGCGTGCATAGCCATGTTCCACAATGTGATTTTTTTTCTCTGTTTGCCTGGCCTGTTCCAGGGAGTCCTTGACCCTACAGCTTTTGAACTACAGCAATGTGCATGGCGAGGCTGTGCATCTGATGGATGAGAATGGCCCCGATGTGTGAATTTTTCTGCTCTTTTCAGGTCCACTTTTTAATAAGTGTTTGCCTCTCCTGGGAAATATTTGCCTGCTGTCAAAAGCCCTCCATTTGTTTACCTTTGAGCTTTTTAACATATTGATTTATGGGGCATTCTGCACATTAGTTCCTAACCATTTGCATGTGAAGAACGTGCCTTTCTGAGTCCATTTATCTCCCCCAGTTTAATGATCAATGTTCATAAGGAAACTTAATTTGCAGCTGGCACATCTGTGATCTAATAGGTTACTTGTGCTTTCATTCGCCTCGTGTGAATAAGGCAGCCAGGTGCCCTTGGAGTTCAAGTGGACCTGGGAAATTCTCTTCTTGAGATTTGGGTTCCATGGGTAGAGACAGCGGTTGCGGGCAATGACAGGAAAGGCAGCCTGGTGTTCTCCAAAACGAAGAAACGAAGCTGGGATAACTGTACTGCTGAGTTCTGCTGACCCATTGAAAGGAATGTTTCAGTTTATTTATTTAGTATTTGATCCAGGGCCTCGCTACACAACTCAGACTCGCAGCGATCCTTGTGTTTTCAGCCTCCCTAGCGCTCAGATGACACGCGTGCGCCACCACTCCCGGACTGGATCAGCGAGCCTGGGGCTGGGCCAGTGCGGCATGTGGTGAGGGGACCACCTCCCCACCCCACTCCCGTTCCCTGCGCTTGCCTAAGCAGGAGCTTATTCCGCTGAGCTGTCTCGCCTGCCCTCACCCAACCCCAATTGTGCACGCTTATATCTGGTAACCTGAACAACTAATGTGAAAACAACAATATACAGTATAACAACCATTGTTGAATTCCTATCACTTTGCTTAGAGAAATTCTGTATCATTTCTATTTTTTAAATGACTTGTATTCTCTTAAAAAAGAAATATTAAAAAAAGATATACATGTTAGTCACGTATGCAGTTCTACATTATTAGTAGAGTTTAAAGAGTAGAACAATTAATTTAACTGAATACAATATTTAACCTGTTTGTATCAACATATCGTTTCAATATCTAACTGGTTTAAAATACTAAGTTTTTCATCATCCCTTTTCATTCTAAGCCTTTGACGTCAGCTGCACACTTTATTTATGTTACATTTCGAGTACAATGTGTTGCAGTTGAAGGACTCAACAGCCATATCCGCTGAGTGGCTGTCATTCGGGAACAACGCAGATCCAGAGTCCATAGTATAGGTTATCTTGGGCACCACGCTGTTGACATTTTAGGGTGAGAGAATTCTTTGTCCAGGGCTGTCCCCTGGAGTGAAGGATGGACACCAGCATTCCTGGCCTATCTACAAGATGCCTTTTCATGAACTGAAGAGCAGCAGTATTTCCGGGTACCTCCAAGTGAAAGCCATGGGTACAAGGCATCGACTCCAACATCACAATCAGTTATCTTTTGTTGTAGTTGTTGAAAAAAAAAAATCATCCCTTATCCATTTAGCTTCCTAGATCGGAAGAGCACACGTCTGAACTCCAGTCACGCCGCAACATCTCGTATGCCGTCTTCTGCTTGAAAAAAAAAAATCATCCCTGACTCCTCCCAGATTCTTGCAGATGGTTTTTGAGAGAGCTGAGCCGCATATAGATTTGTCACAATAGTCATTTCCTCCTGAAGATCCTTGGGTGGCTCGGTCTTCTGAAAAAGCCATTTAGTAGTGATGATGAATTAGTTATTGATCGGAGGGCACTATGGATGGTTGAACTCCTCTTAAGTTCACCCTGAACCTGATCCTGCACCTGACGGGAGGACCCCTTGCGAAGTGTCTTAGCTTATCATAAGGAAATCTAAGCAAATACTGCAGAGAATATGCTACCAATGTTCTTGCTGAACATTACCATTACTGTGAATGCATTGTGCGCAGAACTTATTATAGTGCATTGGGAAAAAAAAAGGCCACACTCCTTTAGGCAGGACCATTGGTTTAGTTTGGGTTAATACATTGATTGATTGATTGATTGATTGATACCAGGGATCAAACTCAGGACCTTGTGCTTGCCAGGCAGGCACTTACACTGCTAAGCTATCTCTCAGACCCTGGGGTCACCATGATACATTTATGATGAAGTGCTTATTTCCAGCAATGATGCTAAATAGACCAGTACCTTGAATGTAGTTCGAAAGTCTTATTTTACACAAGAAGCCCCTATTTCTGCAAGTAACTATGAAAGACAAATGTTCACTGTGTTTATATTATCATTCAGTCCTTGGATTGCTACAGACAATTCATCTGTACAAGAATGAGCACTCACTTACAGTGAAATACTCTTGATCTGGAGCTTTGGTTAAAGACAAGTTTTGGAAGGTGCAAAATGTACTGTCTGGAATAAAAATGGAGAGTTCTAATATGGAGCAGAATGAGAAAGTTTTTTTATATATATATTTGAATTTGTAGACTATGTATTGACTTATGAAGAGCTCAGATTTTAACCTCTGGCATGGTTTTTGATTGAGGTAGTTCAATTCTTATACTACGAAAATTTCAGAAGGAGCCCACCCTGCACCTGGTGCTCTATTTGAGAAGTGTGGTGCAGATCTTTGTGTAGACCTTCATTGGCAAGCACTCTGGAGGTGGAGCCCAGTGACACCAGTGGGAATGTCAAGGCCAAGATCCAAGACAAGGAGGACATCCTTCCTGACCAGCAGAGGCCGATCTTTTCTGGCAAGCAACTGGAAGGTGGATATGCCTTGTCCAGCTGCAACATCCAGGAGGTGTCCACCCTGCCCCTGGTCCTGCACCTGACGGGAGGCATTTGTGCTTCTCCTATCTTTTAAACTTTCACCAACTTCCATTTCACTTTCAATAAAGTTCTTGTGTTCAAAAGAAGAAGGAGAAGGAGAAGCAGGAGGAGGAGGAGAGAAGAAGAAAGAGGAGGAGGAGAAGGAGGAGAAGGAGGAGAGGAGGAGGGAGGAGAAGAAGAAGAGGGAGAAGAAAGAGCAAGAGATGGGGCTGGAGAGATGGCTCAGTGGTCTAAAGCACCTGTTTGGAACAAACTTGGAAAAGCCCAGGGACCGCGGTTCGATCCCCCAGCACCACATGCCAGCCAGTCTCGCCCCCTGGTGGGCTGAGCTGGCCACACACACACACACACTAAATAAATGTTAAAAAAAAAAAATTAAAAAAAAAAAAAAAAGCAAGAGGAAGAGAAGAAGAAGAAAAGAAAGTTCTAGCGGATACCAGGTTACCTAGCTCACGGGAAGGTTCATGTCGCACTAGCACTCAACGGCTGCACTGGAAACTTCAGTTTTCCATAAATAGAGCCTAAAATTATTTTAATTTATTTAAAAAATTTTTAATTTCTTAAATAAGATTAAAGTGGATAGAGACTGAGGAGATAGCTCAGTGGTCTAAACACCTGCCTGGCAAGTTCAAGGACCTTAGTTCAATCTCTGGCACCGCATGTCCTTTAGGCCCTAAAACCCCAGGGTGGCAGGGGTAGCTGGCCCTGAAACCAGCATGGTGGCCCACATCTGTAATTCCAGTGCTGGGGAGGCTGAGACAGGAGGATCATTATGAGTCAGAACTGCATAGTGAGACCCTGTCTCAAAAAAATTATTTAAAAAGTAAGGAAAGAGGAAAGATCAAGTAGTAAGAAATATCTATACATTATGGTCAATATGTATGTTTCTTAAAAGATAAGTTACTATATCCAAGCTATTCACCCAATAAGCATTTATTAAGTGCTTCATGTATACAAGGCAGTGGCCTAAAGACTGAGAACACAGAAGCGAGAAAGCAGGATGCTGTTTGGTGGGCAGATCACAGGGCCCATGAGGACACAAAGAGGGCCTGAGGTTCGCATGTTTCTATGATCTTGGGGTCCAGGACCTGATGCCGGGATATAATAGTCTAATAGAATGATGGGGACATGTAATAGACGAGTTTATTGCACGAAATGTAAGGAAAGTATGGGGAAGTTATTGTATTCACAGAGGTGGTGTGGGTAACACCGAGTAATATTGTACAAAAAAAAATGTTTAGTTTTAGAACACACAAGTAGGAAAAAAAAGTCTAAGAACTCTTTTGTGTGCTCCTAGGATTTTATAGATTAGTTGTTTAATAGACATCCTCTCCTCTTTTTACTTTTCTTAGGGGGACCTACTCTCCCACGCTATTGCTGTTCGTCTTGGTTATGTGACTTGCTTTAGCAATGGGATGTCAGCAGAAATGACACAGAGGGGCTTGATGAAGGAGCTGGAGCTCCTGATTCCCAGGCTTGTGAATACGCCCATTTGGAATCAGTAGAGCCGGCGTGAATCCTGACGCTCACCCTCCATTGGCCCACAGACTTGGGAGTTAGGCAGTGGTTGTTAGTGTGTGCTGCTGGAGTTTTGTGGTTGCTTCTTACCTGGCAGTAGCTGACTGCTACACTGAGACATCGGACCTCCGACCTGAAGTGCAGCCAGTCACTCAGTTATTTTCCTCTTCTGTCTACAAGCTCAATTCCACATTGTACACAGGCATGTCAAACGTCTTGCATACTTTGCCCATAGTTGATTGTATAAAGGAATATATTGACAAAAGGGGAACAGAACTATGCTCATGCAGTATGCTAGGAGGGCTAATACTTTAGACTGACCACAAATAATCCTGTCAGAGTCCAAAATGAGACATTTATTGATTTGTGCGTCCACCCAGTGATGTCTGCTGTTTAAGAAGTACAACATATCTCACACCAGGGAGTAGTAGAAAGACAGCAGTGGAAGACCTTATCCCATTTTAAGCCCCTGTCTGTCATTTCTGCTGACATCCCATTGGGTAGAGCAAGTCACATTACCTACTACGTGAGAATTTTATAAAGAGTAAAGACAAATGCTCTCTATTGGTTAGGATTCTCTAACCAAGCAGAGAAACAGAGGATCAATAGAACTCTGACAGGGGATTTATAGTTATTAGATTGGCTTACGGGGTCAGAGGTTAAATAGTCCACAGTGGCTATCTGTATCCTGGAGAGCCAGAACATCCCATACGGTAGCTCTCGAAGAAGCTCAGAGACTCAGAGGAAGAGACAGCACAGATGCCGTGCTGAGAGGACCAGGATAAGTCCCCTGGAGCATCTGTGGTGGGAGTCCACACTGACAGGCCACAGCGGTTGGAGACTGATGCTCACAGGCAATGGGAACCATTAAGACAAGCCCCCATTTGAAGGGACCCGAGCTTTTCAAACTCAGGCAGATGCCATCCTCCTTCCCCTTTCAGGCCATGGGGGTTACAACCTATTGGGTGGCCCCACTGACAATCAAGGTAAGTCTTCCCTTCAGTTTGCTGACCTACCTGTCAATCATCTCTAGAACCACCCTCCCCAAGACACATCCCAAAGTGTGTTTCACTCACATTAGACATCTCTCCATCCAGTCGATTTGAGGTCAAGATTAAGCACCACCTTTTCTAAACAAAATCCAATCTCTCTCCAGCCTGCTGCTCATTTTCGCTCAGGGACCCCACCTGTGCTTTAGTTTGTCACCAACCATTGTTTGCTTCCTCACACGTTAAGCCCAGATCAAATATGAAGAGAGTTAGGGTGACTGAATTGGATTTTCATGCCTGGAGGTATCCTGCGACCCTACCAACAATTGCCCTTGGACGCAAGGAAATTTCTTTGGCAGAGGCAATTGGGCCGCGGAAATGAAAATAATCTTGTGGGGAGAGAAATTCATGCTTTCCTGCGTCAGCACCAGGAAGCAGAACCAAGTCGCTCCAGGGCTTTTGAATTCTCTGGTTGGTCTTTGCAAGATGCCTTTCTTTGGGCAGGATTTTGTTTCCCATTTTCACTTCAGCTGCCTCTAAATTTGAGCCGCCAATGTGTTGTTTAGTGTGTACTCCATCGTGGCAGCTCGTCAGCTTTCAGTAATAAACTAAAATAATCAGTCGCTAAAAATACCCTGCCAGCCCAATGGGTGTTGGCATGCCACACAAAGGCAGCTTCCTATGGAGAGCCGGGCGAGCTGAGTATTTCTGTCGACCTGTTCTCGGCTGCACTGACAACCATCTGCGTCAATCTGTTTCTTTGTTCCTCTTTTGTTCAAGGGAAAGGAAAATAAGCGGACAGAATTCGTTGTGTCCGGGGAAGGCAGAAGGAAATGGCACAGTGGCGTAGATCCTGAAGACAGAGCTATGGCGGTCAACGCTTCCATGTTGGTCCTCACAGTGCGGGCAGGCCCAGACAAGCGTGGGGAAACCTGTGCAAAAGAAATCTGCTATTTATGGTAGCTGCCAGAAAGGGGGCAAAAGACACGGTGCTGCTAAAGGGACATCCAGCGAAGGTTGTAGATCTGCCCCTAAATGGGTAGCTCAGATCTACTCCCAAGCAAGCAGGAGGCCATCCCAGAAGTGGAGCCTTTGGCAAAAGAAGTGAGCCACACCCTCTGAAATTGCCTATGGCGTTTGCTGTGTGGGAAGCACACTTGAGTATTGAATGCCCTGTGGCTCAGGGAATCCTGGTCTGTGGAGTGAGTTTTCTAAAGAGAACACTATTTTGAAAACTTGTGAAATTTGACTCTGAACTGTATATCAGGCAATAGTAATATATCTTTTTTTTTTTTCAGTCCTCAGGAAATATAACCCCATGTATTTAGGGGTAAAGTGTAGGGTTCAATTTAAATGGTTGGTTCCAAAAATGCACACACAGATACAAAAAGCCATGTAGAAGAAACACTGGATTCATCCAGGGATGATACTAATGTTCAATTTTATTTTACTTATTTATTCTTTTTTTTTTTTTTTTTTTTTTTCAGAACCAGGGATTGAACTCCGGCCCTTGTGCTTGGCAAAAAAATGCTTATTCCATTGAGCCATCTCCCCGGCCCCATACTAATGTTCAATTTTAAAGAAACGAACAACTATAATAACCAGTAACTAATATGAATTTGAAAATCAATTTAAACAAGGAACAAAATCAGTGCTGGATTGGCCAGTCCTCAAGTGGTCAAAATTCTTAAAATTATGGAAGAAGGTACCAATTTCATGGTGTCCCCCTCTTCTGGCCATTCTGCAATTGGCTGCTACTACCTCGGTGACTTTTGTTGAAATCACTGCATTTTAAACAAAAAAAAAGTTTGGCAAAATTAATTATTAACTAATTTAATAATCTCTAAGAATGACTGAATTTTCTGTGTGTTTAATCACAACTGGAAGCACTTTTTGCTAGGGAAAATATCAATCATATATTTACAGGTTAAAGAGAACTTGAGATCTTTCAACGTGTCCCTAAGCGACTCCTTCTCTGCCATCGCCCCTTAAAGTGTTACGCTGATTGAATTAAGGAGGCACATGCAGAAGCTGGTCATACTAGGAAGGCACATGCAGAAAGGTGCACACTTTACAGGAACACCTACTTGAATGAAGTATTCATTTTTGCAGAAAAGTGAAACACTTCTTGTCGTACACGATGCCAGGTAGTCTCAAAGATGGCTGTCTTGTTGTCTCTCCAGAAAGATGGATGCTTACGTTCAGTAACATGTACCAGAGTGAAGCAGAGCTCCTCGGAGCACCTGCAACCGAGCTGTAAAGAGGTACTACTCCAGTTCTCGGGGGCAACCCCATCACCCACGTTGCTTCCCTGTGTGCCTTCAGCCACCCTGAAACTAAGCTACCAAAGAGTTAAAGCTATGCACAGCAGGAAACCTCTAACACCTCCCTGGAATCCAACCGCATGGGATGGTGCCTTGGGTTAGACATCTTGGGTATGATGCCCGCTTCCTGATTAGTTCCAAATTTGCTTTAGGAAATGGAGCATAAAGAGAAAAACAGCTGTTTGAGGGGCAAACTCAAATTAAGCATGTGTTTGGAATCTTGGAAGAAGGGTGTAGGTCTCCCAAGTGAGATTTCTCCTTGGAGCCAGCATGGGGGAATGGGTGGATTCTAGTAACCAGGAGAGGCCGCCTTTGAAGGACCAGAAGGCAGGCTCAGGGGCTTCCCAGGGGGATGCAGCCACTGCAGGCAACAGTCAGTCTGATGGGCACAAAGAGGCTTTAGAGTTTGCCAACTGAACAGACACAAATTTATGGAGTACCTGAGTCAGACAAGGGCAGTTGGTGGTTATGATGGTCAAGAAGAACAGAGAGCTCTATGATCATGTTTGCGCGTAAAGCCGTGGGCATTACCCAAACTATCTCACCCTCCCGATGGCTGCTTCTGCATGAGCGGATGATTTAGTTTTGCTTTCTGCCTTCTAGAGGTTTACCAAGATGCTGAGCTCTAACATTATCTCCATTTTATGACAGCGATCAAGGAAAAGCAAAGCCTTCCTTCTTTGGTTCTCTCTAGTTCACCTAAGCCAAGCCTATACCTTTTTTTTTTCATACTGGAGATTGAACTCAGACCCTTATGCACATGTGTTATGGGTGTGTCTAGTGGTCCCCCAAAAGCCTCAGACAGTCATGGAGCAGCTTCTAGAGTTTGCAATTAACTTATGATCTCATGCTGGGATTCTGGGTGTGAGTGACTATGCGTGCAAATGTAAGGAGGGGCAAGAGGCTGGCTAGCAGCCACAGCCACTGCCCCTTCCTTTGCTCTTTGCTGTTTTCCGCCATCAGGAATGGTCGCCTTCTGCCACGTGCCACTCTGCCTTGGAGCCAGCCAAGTATAGACTAAAACCTCCACTAACTGTGAGCTAAATAAACCTTTCCTTCCTTAATTTTAGGTGATGGCATTTTGTCTCAGCAATGAGGAAGTGTAACCGAGACAACAGGCATGCTAGGCAAGTGCTCCAGCACTAAACTGCACCCCATTGTTTTTTATTTTACTCTGCTGCAGGACCTCACTAGGCCTAGCCCCAAAGATGCAGTCCTGCTGCCTCTGCCTTCCACATAGCTGGGATTACAGGCATTTGCCCACTACACCTGGCACTTATGCCTATATTCTGTGACAAATCTTTTCAAGCACCTTCTTAGTGAAGTGCCTGTGGTTCCCCAAAGTGTGTGATCTTGGGGCCAATAAAACAAACTACAGTTATCTACATGTGATTTCCTCAGAGTCTTTGACTGGAAACATTGACCTTTTTGTGGTTCTATAAT
>NW_004524905.1:1018898-1047613 GCF_000260255.1 Octodon degus
CAGGTAGGCTAGATGAGAGTGTAAAAGGGGTGGAAATAAGCTGTTAAGGTCCCTTGTTGCTTTTGCCATCTCGTGGGCAACATGCACTGTTCTCTTCTGCCATGCCATCCCGCCTTAAGCCAGCCAATTATGAACTGAATCTTCTATGAACTGTGAGCTAAGTAAACCTCTCCCCCTTTAACTTTGGATGTCAGTTATTTTGTCTTAACAGAGAGAACAGTAACCAAGGCACTTGGTAACCTTACAAAGAAGTTGATTTTGGCTCATAGTTCTCGCTCAAGGTTGATGGGTTGCATTTGGTGCTGGTGTGCTCACTGATGGAGACCCGAAGTGGCACGGGCCGTCCCATGGTGTGGGAGAGACAGCCTGTGTCTGCCGCCTGTTCTCGCTCCCTCTTCTTGAAGCCCTTCAGGATTTCATCACAAGTGGTCTGCCTTGATACCTCGAGGAAACTGCTGAGGGGTCCCACCTGTGAGCATCACGTTGGCCTCAATGTCTACCCTGCTAATAATGCACCTTGGGGACTGCACTCCAAAGCAAACTTTGGGGTGGACGCGGGCAGCCTAGGAGGCTTGGAGATGTGTCCATCCTTTCTGGTTGCTTGTAGGAAAGTAGACCTCAGTTGACACTTTTTCTGCAACTTAATTATTCACATCATTTAAACCAAGAAATAACAGTGGAAATTAGAAATATAAAAAAAAATTTGATGCTTATGAGCATTGTAAAAATGTAAACATTAAACCATGAAAAGAACAGTAATTACATCTCAACATTCTGCTGGCTGCTAAGTTTACAAACAAACAAATCGTCTTTGCACTATTTTTGAAAGTATAGATTTACCAATAAACTTACACAGTAGAAATAATGTGTGAAATTTACCTGTGGAGGAAAATAAATCTGAAGTTAGTGTACACGAAAACGTGGCAATAAAAATGCAAAAAGAAAAAACCGGTGTCTGGGGAATCCGGTGGATGCTTTGAAATGATAATTGTACAACACTCTCAACTAGTCGTTAGCTGGGAGCACTTGGGACCAACTACTTGCATTAAAAGCATTCTTATGTATTTGAAAAATAATGAAGCTGCAGTTTACAACAGTTTCGAATGGAAAGGCACGTTAGCGTGCTCTAAAGTGCTAGCCAGGAGCAGAGTGGAGAGGGCGGAACCCTGCGCTCCTGCCTGGTGGACGCCAGCTGGTGGGCAACCTGCAACACCCGGCTGAACTGAACCAGCCTGGCGCTGCGTGTGGGAGGCAGCGCGGAGGCTTGTTGCCAGCAGCGTAGAAACAATGAGGACTGGAGAGGAGGCACTTTGGAGGCTGCAGGGAGCTACTGGATCTGTGAAGGCGCTTGCTGTGCTGGCTTTCCTGATGTGAACTTGGTTGTTCTCATTGTCAGAGGAGCTCAGGCCCTCACTGTTGCTGAGGATGGGTGTGGTGCGTTAGCGGGGAGCTCCCGGTGCTTACCTTGAGCATGGCTTCCTGGCTCCAGTGCAGATCCCTCAGCTGCTGGCACAGATCCTCCATCGCCCCGGCAATCTTGTGCATATCATAGTTTTATTTTATTTTAAAAATTTATTTATTTGATGCAGGATCTCACTATGCAGCTCAGACTCATAGAAATCCTCCTGTCTCAGCCTCCCCAGCACTGGGATTATAGGCGTATGCTGCCATGCCTAGGTTTGGGGCCAGCACAGCACACCTGGGGTTCCAGGGCTTGCATGGCATGAGGTACCAGGGATCAACCTTGGGTCCTGGCATTTGCCAGGCAGGATCTCAGACCATCTCCCCAGCCCCACACATGGTCATTTTAGTAACAAGATGGACTTCATGAATTCATGTGGACCTTTTCTTAATGTTTTGCGGAACCAGGGATTGAACTCAGGTCCTTGCACTTGCCAGGGAAGCGCTCATTCTACTGAGCCATCTCCCCGGCCCTTAGGACCTTTTCTTTATTTGGTTCACTGTGTCAGAATTTCTGAACTAGAATTGTTTTAGGCTTTGTAATCATGTAGTTTTGACTGCGTTTTCTCAGCCTTAGCTTCACTGACAGCCTCAGCTGAATAACCACTCCATTACTCTCCCACACATTTCAGAACGGTTAGCAGTGTCTCGGTCTCCATTTTCTAAGTATCAGGAGCGTCTTTCCCTCTTCTCCGTAGCAACAACAAAGAAGTCCTCTGAATTTGCCGAATGTGCAGGAAAAGTTGAGTGGGGCACAATGGCCTCGAAGCACTGGTCCACATCATGTTGCCGTTAGTGATTCACCACAGCGTGGCCCGCAGTACTTCCGGGCCTGAATGGAAGGGTGGCAGGCAGCAGGCACATTTTCCCTGATGAAGCGCTGCTGCAGTTTTACAGCCTCGCTTCAGAGGTACCCTGTAGAGGAGTCCCGCTGAACTTGTTCTCCTCAACGTTCCTCCCCATTCGGCGCACAGCATTGAGGCACCCTTGTGCAATCTGTAGGTGACGCAGAGTAGTGCAGCACGGGCCAAGCGTGGCACGGAAGTCAGGACGCAGCCTGCAGCCAGAGGTGGCTGAGCATGCCCCAAGAGGATGTGCTCCGGAGCAGGCCTGCAGGACCTCGATGCTTCAGGGAGTCAGTCTGCGTCATGCCTGCACTGCCCAGGGCTGGGCTTGTCATTGCCTCGTGCCTGGGCTTGTCGCAAAGATCAAATCCTCAAAGATTCCATATTTGGCACCTGGTACAGGGTCTCACTACGCAGCTCAGACTCATAGTGAACCTCCTGTTGCAGCCTCCGCAGTGCTGGGATTACGGGTGTGCACCACCACGCCTGGTCTTGCTGGCCAGCTCAGTGCTCCTGGGCTGGGGCCAGTGTGGCATGTGGTGCCAGGAACGAGCCCCAGTCCCTGTGCTGGCCTAGGCAAGTGCTTAGACCACTGAGCCATCTCTGCAGACCTATATACATTTATTGCTTTTTAAAAATCCTCCAATAATTGGCAGAAATGATAAAATGGAATCGGAATAGATCCTTCATTGAGTTTAAAAAAATACATTGAGGGAAAGCTGATTTAAGAAGAGTTCACAGAGGACTGTTTACCATCCGCACAGAAAGACCGAGACTTGAGAGATCCCTGCTTCCGTGTGGACGTGGGACCTGGAAACCTTTCTGTTCTCCCATCAGTAAGGTTCAGTTTCCTGTGATGAGGCAGCACGCAATGGTTGGAGATCACAGTAGAGCACGCTTGCTCACCTCCTGGGGACCAGGAGCAAAAAGAGGAAGAGGAAGGGGCTGGAGTCAGAGTACCCTTTTGGGCCACGCCCCCAATGACCTAACTTCCTTCCACCAAGTCCTGCCTCTTAAATGTTCTACCACTTCCCAAGAGTGCCACCAGAGGGACCAGAGCTTTAACTCATGAGTCTTCAGGGGCCATCCAGCCTGCCAGGTATAGGGCCTGTGGTTTGATCCACATGGCAGAGGGAAGATTATGGTGAGACAACACAGACTACAACCCACTCTGGAGGCCCATTCTTACTTCTTCTGGGTTTACTACCTGCTGATGTCTCCCTATCTGAAAAAATACTTTTCCTCATTCTGGATGTGGCTATGTAAGATACTCTCGACTGGCTTCTTCCTGCGAGGGTTGATGCTACACTTTGCTTGGTGTACCCACTGCTTCTTGCTTTCATTCATCTTTCTAAGACAGGCCTGTCTCCCCATGTTACAGCAGTTTCCTCCTGCTGGGCAACAAATGACCACAAACACGGCCACTTAAGAAGCACAGCTTTATTAAGACTTCCTACTTGAAGACCTTAACTTAGTTTTGGTAAGATGTTCTTTCTGAATTAGTACTTCTGGGGCTGGGCCAGTAAATGCTTTCCAGCAGCTCTCAGGAGGCACTATCACTTGAATAAAAAAACCCTATCACAAAGTGCTGGGTACAGGGCCAAGGAGATGGCTCAGTAGAATAAGCGCTTGCCTGGCAAGTGCAAGGGCCTGAATTCAACCCCCAGTTCTGCCCCAAAAAAACAAAAACAAAAACAAAACAAACCCAAACAAAACAAACAAACAAAAAAAAGTGCTAGTGGCCAGGACAATGATGCTTGAGGTTGGATCGTGCAGCTGGTTTGTGGCATGACTTGGTCTAAAAAGGATTCAGCAGAATCAGCTTTGCTCGCTCTGACTCATCCCTCTCCTCCATGCCGAGTTCAGTCTGTCCTTCCTACTCTTTTCGACACCTTAGCGCTTCCACTGGGCAGAATTAAATCCAGGTATTATAACATTCAGACCAGAAGAGGAGCAAAATTGCCATCTCGCCATCGAAGGAAAGCTCCATCCTGATCCTGGTGAAGAGCCACTTCACGAGTGTTTCCCTCTCTTGGCCTCTCACTGGTCATCTGTCACTCATGCCGCTGTGGCCCTGACCCTGGCACTACTGTCACGGATTTCCTTCGTGTTCTCAAAGACCTCTTTCCATCTTCCTGCCCGCGCCTCATGACTCATTAGTCTGCAATCCAAAAGCCAGAGCTGTCAGCCTGGGACTTCTTGTGCTCTCTCAGCGAGGTGGGGAATATTTTTTTTTTTTAGATCCTAATTTTTTTTTCTTGGTTATTGATATATGTTGTGGCACTAAATTCCTTAAGAAAGGAATTATGTCTTGGACTTATACCATGCGCTTGGTGGCCTGAAAAGGCCATCAGTCTGTTTTCACTCTTCATTACTGGTAGGACTGCTCAGAATTTGGAGTTGTATTTCATCGGAACTTCAGGACTATTACTTCTTGTTCTTATCCTGCTACATTATGTCATCACTTCTAGAACTTCCCAGAGCTGTGCGAGGGTGGAGGATGCTTTTATTCAGCACTCTGCAGGCTGCTTTAATTGAAAGACACTCACTTGCCTGCAGTTCTGGGAAACGTTCTTTGATTGCGGTAGTTTTTTGAAAACATCCTCCCCTGTTTTGTCCATACCAGTCGGATTTGTCTGTGCTTCAGCTTTCTCATTTTGGCTCCCCTGCTTTAATTTCTCAGTGTTCTCTTGGATTCTGACTTTTAAAACAATTGCTTCCATCTCATTAGCAGAGTTGGGATTTGGGATTTGAGTGACTGTCTTCTTCAATGTGTCTGAGAATGCTCATTTGATTTTTTTCTCTTTCATGTTTCCCCTACATATCTGCGCTCCTGCCACGCTGCTCCTTTTTGTCCTTATCTTAGACTATTCCTTTCATGGCTGAAGCTTTCCTCAGATGCCTCCAGATTCCTGTCTATCCTGCTAAGCAGTGAAAAGGATGTTGAGGCTCTGAGATGGGACAGATCTGGTTGGGAGGGCTTCATGTGGGTTGGCAGTGTTTCACCACCAGAAATGGGATACTCAGCCTGGCTCATGGGGTTCCTCCCAAGGTGTGGGTTTAATTGTTTTAGAGGAGCATCCTCTTGCTTTTACTTCAGGAGTAAGTCCCTGGCTGCACGCTTTTCTCCCACAGGATATGTATATGTGTGCATGCATACATGCGTGCGTGTGTGTGTGTGTGTGTGTGTAGAGAGAGAGAAAGAGAGAGTCTGCCTTGTATATATGAAAACATGTACATACTCATGTGTGTGCATGTACCTGTGTGGATGTGTAGTTTAGGAATGTTATATTGCCTGATTATGATGGAATGTGCATGTGTGTATGTACACACATGCATACCCTTACCTCCCTGTTTGCTATGAGAGTGTTGTGTACAACTGCTTATGACAAAAGCGATTGTGCCTGCATGTACAACATGAATTATGCATGCATTTGTGAGACAGACTGCCTGTGCACACATGTGTGCATATGTGTTCACACATGTGTATGAATGTGTGCCAGTGATGACAGTGTATGTGTATATGATTGTGACAGTGAATGCATGTGCATATGTGTATGCATGTGTGAGGTAGAGTGCATGCATGTGTGTGAGTGTTATGTACACAAGTGATTGTGACAGAGTAAATATGCGTGCATGTCTCTGCATGTGTAAGCATGTATAAGTTGGATGCACATGTATGCATGCATGCATCTGTTATGACTGTGTGTATACATGTGATTGAGACAAAGTGTGTGTGCATGCGTATAACCTGCTGTTCCATCTGTCACCTTCGCCTATGCCCAATGTCTTCTGTCGCTCTGTCCTCCCGTCTGTCACCTGCCGTTGCGCTGTCGCATCCCGCCTGGGTTGCCTTGTATGCCCACACGTGCAGCTCGCCTGCCTGCCTGCACTATGGTGCCCCTGTACGTGTTACAAGCTTCACTGTTCTCCGCTCAGTTACGCTATGACACCCTCCCCACTTGCTCTCTGTGGTTAGGCCCATGGTTCCAACCAGTGTTCCGGGGGGACGCTGAACAGGTCTGGAGAGATTTGGGATTGTTAAACTTGGGGGCGAAAGGACACTGCTCCTGGCACTCGGCTGGTGGAGACCAGGGTGATGCGAACGTGTACCTTGGGAACTCCACCTGCGCAGGCAGCACCACCCGGCCTTCCGTGTCAAGGCCGCGGGGGCCAGGAAAGTTTGATGACGGAATTTGGTAGAAACTGCACATCTGGTAGTAGCTTCACGCCATAAAATTTCTGTTGGCGGGGATTTGTTACTTTCCTCACCCTTTTATCATCAATTTAAAAAGACTAAAGTGAGAAGCAATGCGAAATATTTGCTAAGTCTGTTTTCTTGAGCTGGAAGCCTGTGAATGCCATTGTTATTTCTGGTTATATTTCTCATGAATGTGTAGTGTAATATGAAGAATCTCATATTTTGTCAAATATATTTAGTGAACGAACTCGGAGTTTATAAACTCTTAGTTTCTGCTTCTTGGCTTTCCGTACATTCTATCTTTCTTCCACACACAGGATGAAAATTATTTGTGCATTTCTCCCTGTTGGAAGTTCCACTGGTAAATACGTGAAGTATAAAACTGAGGGCTTGTTGCTGTAGTTCAGCGGCCGAGCGCTTGCCTAGCATCCTCAGCGCTCTGGGGTCCGTGCCCAGGATCAACAACAGCAGAAAACAAAACTCAAAAGCACAAACCTTCGTAAAAATCTAGCTGAGCAAAGTTATTCCCCAAAATAGTTCTTTTCAAAATTACCCATGCTCTGGACGGCAATGCACTTACGTCAAGCAACATTTTTGCCCATCTTTCCAGCCTGGTTCCCACAAGAAACTTGCACAGTATCTCAAAGCATTTGTCACCAGGAGCATTTGCCCTCTAATTGCCTTTCCCCCCTTCTAGCTGTCAGAACATTTTTTCCGTTCTACATTGTTCCACAGAGACAAAGTTAGCTCCGCCCCTTGTCTGTTGTTCCTGACACTGCGCAGTACTTTCGGGGCTCCCAGGTGCGTGTGTGGGGGCACAGCTGACTCTTCAGACCTCCTCTGCCATTGCCTCACAAGGGAATTCCCCTCTCTGGGCTCTCCAGTTTGGAACATCTGCTTCACATTTTTCTGCTACTTGGCAAGAGAATATCATAAGATGGCAGGAGACAGGAAAGCTACACCACAATAAAAATGTCCTAAAATGACCTAGTCCCCAATTTATTGCTTTACAGAGCAGAGCTGAAGGCAGGAAAAAAGTCAGAACTGAGGGGGTCGTCACGTGCTCTCCTTGTTTGTATCAGAACTTGGCTCTGAGCGCAGGCAGCAGGAGGCAGATGACCAAGGGAGGCAGTCCAGGCTGGGGCATGCGCCCCCACAGGCTTTGGGGACTCTGTCTCTACTTCTGGGTCTGACAAGCAAACCCAGCCCCAAAGAGCTGGCGTTTGTGACAACCAACAGCAAAATCTGGCTGCATGGGTACAAATTCATCCTCAGAACGATAGAAGCAAGCCAGGTGCCCACTCTCCTCAAAAGTTCCACCACTGAGGGGCTCAAATTAGACCGAGATGCAACAAACCAAAGTGTTGAGAGCCCACAGACTGATTTTAGTAAATTGCTTGTGGTTATTGGACCACAGCAGAGGTGGGCTTGTAGTGTAGCTGCGGGTGGGAGCCCATTGGGTGAGTGTTGTAGAAGGAAGCTTGGTCTCCAGAGGGAAACATTACTTTCACACGCTGAAGGCAGAGGGCAGAAATGAGTGACAGCAAGGTACGGTGATTCCCCGACTTCTGAGATGCCCAAGGAGGTCGGTCACTCTCTGGCCACTGGACGCAATATTCGGCACCCCCAACTTAAAGGAGGAGAGGCTGACTTTACTTCATGGCTTGATTCGTGGGTTTGGGCTGTGGCTGACTGCCCCTAATGCAGGGGCAGCTTGGTAGAGTGGCACACTGTTGACCAGTTGACCGAGGTGGTCAGGAAGCAGAGGAAGTATGCTGGAAGAGTCAGGAACAAGAAGCTATGCTTCCGGACATGCCGTAGTGACGCACTTCCACCCTAGTATCACCTCCTGACAGCACACTTAGCTGCAGAGTCCTCTGGATAAAGTCCCCTGATGAATATGGTGCCCCACGATATGATCAACCTTTACACATGTGAGATTCCGGGGGACACTTTAGATTGGAACCTATAATGCCTGAGGTTGTTTTTCAGACTTAGAGAACAAGTGTCTTTATTCCCCCACATACCTGAGGGTAGGAATATGAAGCTGGCATGATGACCATTTTGGCTTAAGCTTCCCAGAGAATCAGCACCATATCAAGGCGTATGTAGGACAGTGCATGAGGACAGGTGGCCACCCTAGGCAAGCACTCAGATCAAGGTGCCTGGGCAGAAAGAAGGAGACTTTTTGTATTGGTCACTACCACTGGCAGCCATTTGCTTCTTAAAAGTTGTGGGGAATAATGCACTTCACAGGCCCACCCGGCAGGCTAATAACGAGAGAAGGACGTGATCATCCCGCAGCTCCAGAGCCCCTGGCCAAAGCTTCGCCTTCAGGGGCAGCCACTTCTCAGCACCTCTGAGCTGCACTGTGTGGGCAGTGAGCCGACTCCCAAGCCATCCATGCCAGGGCCTCTGCAGAGAAGTCCCAGAGGGCAGCATGCGCACTGTGCCTTGCACGAGCATAACGCGACAGCCACTGGGGTGCAGCACCAGGGGGCTGAGTGTGGCCTGTACTGAGCTGAGGGTCAGCAGGAGGACTAGAGAGGCACTTAGCTTCTGGAGTGGCACACAAGGGGCATCTAGTGCCGACACACAAGCGCTCGGGGCGTTGCCACCTGGAGGACTGCAGCTCTTAAATCAGGCGCGATTCTGGTGACGGAGCAGAGGTTTCACGAACAGTGTGTGCACCCGTGAACGCTGGCTCCTTTGTGTTTCCGGAAGCATCTTGTATCATTCCACGCTGTCCAGCTGAAAATAGCTCATCTCTTTGTTTTCTAGGATAAGCTGCAGTAATTACACAAGTTAAGGGTGGGTGGATCCAGAATGGTCTTTTCTGGGCTTTGCATGAGGGATAGTCTGCGGTGTCCCTTTGCAGTCCCGGCGACCCTCGCTGTGCCCTCTCAGCTCACGGGGGTGATTCCGAGGGCTCCCCTGTGTGTCTGTTTGGTGGAGATTCCTGCGGCTTTTGCATCTTATCATGCGCATTAGCAAACGCTGCAACTTCTTCCTCTTCCTTTAGCACCTTTGTGAGATAGGTCCACTTTCCAGCTGTATCACAGATACCTGAGGCAATCAACCAACCAAGAGAAAAGGGTTATGTTGACTCTCAATTTTGAAGGCTCCATGCTATGGTTCATTCCTTTGAGCCTACGGCTCTGGGCTTGTGGAGAGGTAGCGCACCATGCTGGACAGTGTAGGCTGGAACAAAACTGCACACTTCCTGCTGGGAAGTGAGCTCAAGATCTAACACCCCCCCCCCTTTTTAAATGTATTTGGTACAGGGTTTTACTGCCATTCAGACTCATAATGATCCTCCTGTTTTTAGCCTCCCCAGCGCTGGGATTACAGATGTGTGCCACCATGTCCAGTCTTGGTGGCCAGCTCAGCACGCCTGGCGGCCGGCTGACATGGCCTGTGGTACTAAGGATCAAACTCCAGTCCCTGAGCTTGCCTAAGCAGGTGCTTAGTCCCCTGAGCTGTCTCGCTGGCCCAAGACCTCCCACTTTAACAGCCTACTTAAGGTTTTTAAGACCTCCCAACAGTGCCACCCTGGGGACCAAGCTTTTACCACATGGGTTTTGTGGGGGGTGGGGAGGAGACACCCAGACTGCAACTATAGCATATAGGTAACTTCAAGAGAATTTTTTTTTTTTTTTTTTTTTTTTTTTTGTATTTTAGGGAAGGGTCCACAGGGTGTTCAGGGTCTCACTGATTCATAGTGATCCACCTGTTTACAGCCTCCCAAGTGCTGGGATTACAGGCACAGAACACCACACCCCATCTCAATTGCCATCTCAGCGAACCCTGGGGGCTGGGCCCAGTGCGGCAGGTCCAGAGATCAAACCCCCAGCTCCCGTGCCTGCTTGCAGGTACTTTAATCCACTGAGCTGTTTGCCCAGCCCTAAGAGAATGTTTGAAGATGATAAATCCTTCTTCAAAATTGTGGAGAGCAAGGGGTTTTAGAATTGAAGGTTTTTCAGATTTTAGAAAGGTAAGGTAGGAGCATAATTCACTGGGCATCCAATGCCTTGAGGAGGGACCGGGTAGGCATAACCACGTGCATTGTTATTTCTTTGATGAAGATAGATAGATAGATAGATAGATAGATAGATAGATAGATAGATAGTGTCTTAGCTGCTTTCTCATTCCCAAGAAGGAATACCTGAGACCCACAATACACAGGAGGAGCAAAGGGTCATTTTCAGTTATGGTCTGCGGAGGTTCGAGTCCATAGGCAGCTGGCTGTAAGGCAGGGTGGTCTGGAAGGGGAACATCACAGTCAAGAAACAGCCCGTGGCATGGCAGCCGGAAGGAGAGCAAGGCAGGAAGAGGGAGACTGAGAGCTCCAGGGAGCAGGGAGAGCAGTGGACCTGTCCTGGACTCACCCTAAAGACCCACCTCCTCGGACCAAGCGTGCCCTCCCCACGTCACATTTAGCCAAACGCTTCAGTGGACTAATCCCGTGATGTGTGTCATGCTTGGTGGTCCAGGCCCCTCCTCCCCAGGGCATCGCCTCTGAGCACATGAAGCCTTGGGAGGGACTATCTTGATGTAAACATAACAGATGGTCACATAAAATGTGACAAAGAAGGATGGACGATAGCATGTTGCATTTGATTTTAGATTTTTCATACCATATATTTTGAACTATCTTTTTTTTTTTTTTTGTCGGAACTGGGGATTGAACTCAGGCCCTTATGCTTGCCAGGGAAGCGCTTATTCCACTGAGCCATCTCCCCGGCCCTATGCCATGTATTTTGAGGAAAATTAAGAATAGACTTTTGAAAATTCTAGGCAATGACTGTGTATTTGAGCAGCAAATCTATATACACAGCTGGCAGAGTTCACAAAGGTTCATGTTTTGATCTATTTGTATTAATTAACAAACTCTGGTTGGAGTCTCCTTACTTTTCCTGAGGGAGGATATACTGAGAAGATTATGCATCAGTTGCGTTGGTTGGTGTTTTCCGGTCTTTCAAATCACGTCTGCCTTATGGACAGGTGAATAAATCCTTTGTGGGTTGCTTATATTCATCTGAAATATTATTGGGGTTTATTCACGTAGATACCTGTCATTTTAGCCCACTTATTTTGTCACGGAGTGGCCTGTTGTACAGCTACTCTGAAGTGTTGTTTATTCACTTGTCAAGAATCTAGGATGGTCTGAGATTTTGCATTCCCTTCAGTGCAAGTGGTTTATCCAGTCACAGGTCTGTGACTACTGAGAAGATGCGCTCTCCCAGCCAGAGACAGCAGACTGGTCCTCACGGCGCACGGAACACAAGGTGGTTGCATGTTTGCACCAGTTTTCTTTGCCTCTCAGGTTCCCTGCCTATGCCGCAGAGGGGTCGTGCATGTACCCCACATGCAAAGGATCTATATCAAAGCTAGGATCTCTCAAAGAAGGAGCCCCCCAAATCTTTATTTATTTTTTTAAAAATTTATTATTTATTTATTTATGTGTGTGTGTGTGGCCAGCTCAGGCCACCAGGGGGCGGGGCTGGCTGGCATGTGGTGCTGGGGGATTGAACCGCGGTCCATGTGCTTTGCTAAGCTTGTTCTAAGTAGGTGCTTTAGACCACTGAGCCATCTCACCAGCCCCCCCCCCCAAATCTTTATAAGGTGCTGTTAGCCAACCTGCCCAACCTCTGCTTCAGAGGGAAATACCACCTCTACTTCCGAGGCTGCTCAAGGTGCCAACACCCTGGAAAAGATCGTCAGGAACAAGAGCCATCAGTCTCTGTGCCAGGAAGATGCGCACACATGTGAGACAGACCCCTGAGGAACTGGGTCTGCGTAACCTACCGGACTCTCCAAAATCCCCAGAATAATGGTGAATGGACCAGGCGGTGGCAGACATCCTTGTGTTTTTCCTATTAGGGTTAACCAGTGGCCTTGAATTTTCCATCATGCCTTTTCCTTGCTACTTTCTTTCCTGTCCAGATCAAAGTGCTTGCCTGCGGAAGAGAAGGGAGAGCTGATGTGTTGGCTCTCTGTCCTCATTGTACAGAGGCAGCCTCTTAGAGGATCAGCATTCAGTGCAAAGTCTTCCATTCTTCTCATGCCCCTGTTCAGGGCTCGGAGCAGGAGGGCACAGGGATGAGAAGGAGCCGGAAAGCCCTTGGGATCCGACACCGCCTCTGCACTCCAGCCTTAAGCCATCACCTGACGCTCAGCCTGAGTGGCCCCACTGGCATGGTGCTCTACCATTTCCACAGAGCGGTACCACAAACCACCTAGCTCGCTTGGTCTTCATCATGAGAAGCTTAATGTAACCTCTACTATTGGAGGTTGGCACCCCTGCATTCCCCAGTGGAGTTTTCTACTCAAGGGTAAAGACATGAGCATGCATATGTGTGAATAAGTCTCTAGAATTCTGTGCAGTGTTTCTCTCAATTGCTATTTTTCTAAAAGAAGAATGCCACATTATGACGTCTCATTTCTTGCTTTGCTCTCTATTTTTACAAACATACTTAATTGTCCTTTCAGGCGATGATTGTTTTCAGTCCCCTGGCTGCTCATAGCATTTATAAACCTTTTTTTTTTTTCTTAGTTCCTTTTATGCTTGTCTTGTTTTATTTTAGCTCACCTTCCAATGTTTTCTTTTCACAAATGTTTAATGTCTGTCTTGTGCGTCCTTTCTGTGCTGTAACAATGGATTACAAAGGAACTTTGTGCTTGATCTTATCAATCCCTATTGAATAGTTTTTCTTTCAGTTTCTTAGCTTCAGATTGTAAGCCAGAGAGTGGATAAAGCTGGAGCCTATACTCTCAAAGCCCAGGCTCTCTGTGTCTTATGCAGCCTTCTTTTTACATGCATGACCCAGGCCCTGGGGCAGATGACAAAGCTACTTGAGAGGAGCCATGTGAGAAGCGCTCCTCCTGACTTGATGTTACAGGCCAGTAGCATGCTCAGGCTTCTGCCTCTCTCTAGGAGGCTGGAGGTAGCTCAGTCACCTTGCACAGACAGACACAAGAGCTGCAGAAGTCAGGTCAGGCCTCCTGGCATCTCCCTGGCATGAAGACCCCATTGCATGTGTAGACATGAGTTACACGGTCAACTGCGCTGGAACTGCTTCCTGTTCATAACTGGGGCCTGGGGCACTCCCCAGCCCACCTCCCCACTGCCCACGCTGCGATCTGTCGATGTATCATGTTCACCTTGCGGTGCCTTTCCTTACTCTGTGTGAACTCAGTCAGCCCTATCGCTGAAGTTCTCTTTTGCTTTGCTAAGTGGTTCTGTAGCTATTTTAGCGGCCTTGGCAATGGCTGTCCCATAGATGAAGATAACAATGCAAAAATGTGACTTTGTCCTTAATGCGTTCCACCTTGTCTTTCATATCCCTTGGGAAGAGAGATGGACATAAATAAATAAAGACCAATTTCCTCTTAGAGCTTGCTCAGGCGGTGAGGCACAATGCCAGTTCAGTGCCTAAGAGACCTCTCCGCTAATGAACGTAAACTTCTACTTAACTTAAAAGGAAGTTTGTATTTACGAATTCTCATGACAGTACAAGTTGCTCTACTTTTGCCCTGAATCTGTTTGTTTGTAAATCCTGTCCTTGCCCTGCTGTGAGTACTTCTGGCGAACGGGTCTGTCTTAGTTACTTTTCTTATTGCTGAGGGAAAATATTGGACACTTGAAAGACTTGGGCAGCTTACTGATTATAGAGGGTTCACTTGGTAATGGGCAGCTTCCAAAGTAGAGTGGCATGGCAGAGGGGCACTGTGGAGGAGAAACAGTTCATGGTGGGCACAAGGCAGAAGGCAACAAGCTCTAAGCAATGAGCAGCAAGTAACAAACAACCAGACTCTCTTTCTGTCCCTTTTATCATATCCAGCCTACCCATACTTAGGTAGCTAGCCTCCACACCCACCATGGGGCACCAGAATGATGCCAAACCAGTCAGTAGACTGGCTTTGTAATCACGCACCCTTGACCCCAGCATCACACACTCCAGGTCCTGCCACCTCTGAGAAGCCCCGACTGTGCTCCCGTGAGGTTGTGGGGAGTGTCTAGACTCCAGCCACACCAGGGCCTCACATGCATTTTGGGGCTTCGGCTCTGGTGAGTATTGGTCTTTTATCCCAATTTGTGGGAATTTTAATTGTAATTTTAGAAGTCTTTCTCATTTCTTATAAAATGACATCCTCATCCTCAGCGCTGTTTGTTAGAGGGATGTCTTACTGAGTTGGCAGGTTCTGGGCCAGTTCTGGGCTGGCTCTTGCTTTAAAGTAGTGAGTCGCCAAGTCTCCATCACAGAGCCATTTGACACGATCATATTTTATCTCCCTCTTTCTGTCTCTGTTTCTTGCTTTCTCTCTCTCACTCTTGCTCTTTCTTTCCCTTATAGAATTTCACCCCGTAGTGCAATAAACAGATACATATTTTTAGATTTTGGTTGTAAACTAATGCACTGTCTAGAAATTATTTCTAGAACTTCTTAGGTACTTAATATACATATTGAGGTTTATTGTCACTTTTAGAATTGTGTCGTATAGATACATACGATCCTGCAGTACAATTTTCCAAAGCGAATTCATGCTGAATCTAAACTTGTTTGTGTTAGTGTTTCTCCCTGGCCCCAGGATTTAGGAAATACAAGCCAGAGTGAGGACTTTGCTTTCCCCACTACCTACTGTTGAAAACCATCCCCTGGTCTGCCTTGGCAGCCCAAGAAACCTACTGAGTGTGCTGGGTTCTGAAGGGTCATTCACAAAGTTCTGAACATTACAGAGGGCACTGCGTCCAAGTCTTTAGCTCAGCGACAAATATGTGGGAACAGGTCACATTTGCGTACCTTCCTATGTCATCAATAATGAGCATCAGCTTTGCCTCCTCCTCCTCTTCCGCTGTGTGGATTTCACTGTGGATCCTGCTCCCCTGCCTAGCACATAGCAGGGATGAAGAAATAAAAGCATCTGAGGGGCGCTCCTCTTGTTTAGGAGGGGGCATCAGGGGAATTTAAGGACGACAGCTGAGGAGGACAGGCTCATCTGAACAATGGGCTCGGCATCTCTGGATGGTTCCCAAGTCTGAGCAGTACAATGTTTTTGCCAGTAGAACAGGACTTTCAACTCTTAAATGTAAAAGCCAGTGCAGCTTAACCAGGCTGGCTCTGCAGGGTTTTATTGTCCTGTTGGGAAAATGGGAGGGATGGTTGTGTTCTTTCTATTCTGAGAGGCTGGGTCTGCAGAGTCCCTTGTGCCCTGAGTAGAATGGTAGCAGAAGTGGCTGGGTGAGGTCCAGGCGTGGAAGTCTAAGCACAAAATCCAGCGGTCCTAGAGTCTTAGAAAATTCCGTGTTCCTTTCTTCCCACTTCCTGGAGATGCTCCTGAGGAAGGTACGTGCAGCAGTTGCACGTCGCGTTTGGCTCCAAGCAGGGTGCAGGACAGCCACCCTTGTGAATTCCGGCAGGTGCTGCAAAGATTTCCTTGAAAGCCAAGTTATGGACCATGAATTCAGTTTCCTCATCTTTGCAAGGAGAGGCTGAGTGCAAGGGAAAATTAGAGATTTTTTTCCTGTATCTCTTAAATATAAAGTGATGCAAGCGTTAGAGGAAACGGTTCAGAGAGAGAACAGCAGAAAGCCTCACAGCGAATAGTTGGCATAGAGCAGTGTTTCCTGAACCCTAAAGAAGTTCCCCTTCATCCTCACTGAATGGATGCCCTGTACTGTGCCTGAGGTCTTTGCCTAGGGTCACTGACCATGCGTCACATGAGCTGCTACATTAGGAGAGGTGACGTCAGTCCTGTCATCATTCTGAGAGAAAAGAAAGTACTCTGTGTGTGTGTGTGTGTGTGTGTGTGTGTGTGTGTGTGTGCATGTACATGTACACATGCACATGTGAAGATCCAAGAAATATCAAATAAATCCCTAACAATGGGTTGCTCATAATCTTTCATGTGTGTATGTGTCATCTATATATGTGTGTGTGTGTGTGTGTGTGTGTGTGTGTGTGTGTGTTTATTAAGTTATCTGAATGTAAGCTGGATTTCAATGGATGACATTGGTCAATAGCTGTTAAGAGCCCTGTAGCCCTTGGAAACATTAGCTATGAAAAATAAGTTGATGCTATCATCTTTCAAATTGTGCTTTCTTAAATTTGATTAAGTACAGTCCAAAAGTGTTTCCCACCTCAGACCCAGATCAGACCAGTGCTACTGAAGTGTTTCTGAGCCTACAAAGCATAAATTGGACGGTGGGGCCCTTGAACATGCCAGGGTATGAAAGCAGAATGCAAACCATTTCCCTTGACAACAGATGGAAAAATCCACAGTTAGTTAACAATGACCTTGGCTGGCCTTCAAAGATGATTGCCTAGAAAAGATTTGATGTTTCTCTCTTGTTATTAACTTGGTAGTGTGTTCCGTCACTACTCATTTTTCTGTCAGTCCTTATTTACCTGGGAGCATATTTGCACATAAATTCCACCTCATCCAAGGATGATAAAGAGGCACCTTGGAAGCTATGAAGTTCCTCATGAGTTAGAGCATCCACAAACTGCCACCAACATCCCCTTGCTACCAAATGTCTGGTAACAAGTTCAGGGCTCTAAAAATGATAATAATTTCCTCAGGCCAAGAACAGCAGTAAATCTAGTGCAAGTCTTTTTAAAGCTACTGAGCAAGGCATACTTGAGGATCCAAACTATGGGCGATAAAGCAGCCACAGTGTCTGCACATCAGCGGTATTTTAAGGGAACTAGAAATAAACACCCCCAAATGGTGAAGAATCAAAAGTGAGTACAATGTTATAGGATACATACAGGAAATCTAGATTAAGAGTGAGTTGAAATACATGAAAAAATACAGTGCATTCTAATGTGGTGGTGGAAAAGGTATAATTAGTAATCTCTTGGCTATATAAAAAAGCAGAACAGAGGGGCAAATAAAAGTGGAATCACAGCAATACATAAAATAAGTGTGAATCTGTAAAACCATAACAGAAACATAAAAGATTTTTCTTCCTGAAAAGAGACTTGAAAGAAAACTTTTTTTTTTTTTGTATTTTAAGGACGGGTCTACAGGGTGTTCCGGGTCTCACTACTAGATATGACTCATGGTGATCTGCCTGTTTATAGCCTCCCAAGAGCTGGGATTACAGGCATGTGCCACCACGCCCAGTCTCCATCGCTGTCTCAGCACACCCTGGGGGGTGGGGCCTGCATGGCAGGCTTGGGGATTGAACCCCCGGCCTCTAAAAGAAAACTTTTTAATCAAGCGATTACACATTAGCAATAGCACATGACAAAATATTAGTAGATCATGAGTCTATTTGTTCCCTAGAAATTCCCAGTGATCAAAAATCCTATGGTGGAGAGTGGGGCCCTTTTGCAACATATCAGTTATCTATCGCTGCATAACAAACATCCCCTTTGCAGATTCAGTACATAATTTCCATATATATCAGCTATCTACTAGATAGCTGATATATAGCTGTTACTGCTGTGTAACAAATACCCCCATTTAGAGGTTTGGCATATCATTTCCATATGTCAGGAATCTGGGCATGATTTAGCTGGATCCTCATCTTTAGGCTGTGTCAGTGAAGATGCTGTGAGTGTCAGGGGGAACGTTGAGCCACTGGCCGGCTCCTGTCTAGGAAGCAGCTTTTCAGTTCCTTGCCACGAGATCCTCTCTGTATGTAGAGCAGCTCACAGCCCGCATGTTTGCTTCATGAGCAAGCAAATGAGCGGGGGGTGGGCGCTCTATTTTGTCACAGCTTTCTCGAGACAAATGTATCTAGCATACAGTTCACCCCTTCAGTTGTACAAGTCAGTGCTTGCTTGTGTGTTTACCACTATGGGCCTCCATTACCATAATCAATTATCTGATAATCTGAACAACTACTTTGATTTTTTTTTTATTTTTTAAAGAAAATAATAAATAGTAAGCAAAACAGAAAACATTAGAAATGATACAGAGGCTGGGGAGATAGCTCGGTGGTCTAAGTGCCTGCTTGGTAAGTGCAAAACCTGGTCTTAGATCAGATCCCCAGTACTGCCTTCAGTGCCAGCCACCAAAGCCAGGCGTGGTGGTGCATGCCTGTAGTCCCAGTACTGGGGAGCTTGAGTCAGGAGGATCACTACGACTCCAAGCTATGTAGCGAAACCCTGTACCAAACAATTAATCAATTAATAAAGAAAAGAAAAAATGGTACAGAGCCTCGCCAAACAAAATGATAGCAATGCACCAGCTCCATGCTGCACTTTGCTGACCGCAAGTCAAGGAGCAAGTACTTTGAAGATAATGACATGCTCTGTAACAACCACTGTTCATTTCCTATCATCTTAGTTTGAAATTCCATATTATTTTTAATATTTCTGAAAACAAATTTTATTCTCTTTCAAATAAAAATTTTTTAAAAAATATTTTTTGTCAAAGGCCAGGGAGATGGCTCAGTTGAATAAGCGCTTGCCTGGTAAGCACAAGGGCCTGAGGTCAATCCCCGGATCCATATATGTATATGACAGAAATGTGTCAAGGAGTTGTGAGGAGTTGGGGTGTTCTTGCATTTCACCTTGAGGATGAAGCAGACTCATGCCCACGATGCCAAGCTTGCCCTGAGAACTGAGGATCCTAGGACCATTCTGCGTCTCACTAGTGGAGCATCATGTGAGGATGGAGAGCCCACAAAAAATGCAAGGGTCCCCTGATCTCAGTCCTGGACAAGTCACATCCCCATATGGCCTGACAGGCACCTTGCTGTGGGAAACGTCAAGGCCCAGGAGGGGCGGGTCCTGGCACAAGTCTTCCCAGTCTTCTCTGACATCTATCTTCTGCTTGGATGGGTGCTGTTGGCCAGAAGGATTCAGATTATGCCTGGCACCCAGAGCCGAACTCCATTGTCCCAGACTTGTGCTCATGACAAATGGTGCTTTGACTTTTAGCTTTCAAAATATAGCCACTGTCCATTAATTAGGATAGAGGTGACTTTTCCCACCTGAGTCCTCCCATAGCCTAGTTCCATGAAATTGTCTGTACATCTATTGTCTACTCTTAGACATTGAACACCATGCCCCCTGAAGACCTCAGCTTAACGCCAACCACTTCCTTGTCCTTGTCTGTTAGCATTTTACTGTCAACCCACAAGGCATCTGCTTCTCTCCTACTTTTTAAAAGTTTGACTCAGGTTTGACAAGGCTTCTTTAGATGGACTGGGCTACACTTTGCAAGCCTCAGCTCACTGCTATTTTACTCTTTTGGATTTGCAGCCTTTTTTCCTAGCTTGTCTTCACATTCCTTTAAAATTGGAGCTCATATGGAGAGATTCCTGCAGCTACCGGGGGATGCTAGCCTTTTTATTTTTTTATTTTTTATTTCTTTATTAAACTCCCTGGAGAAAATAGTGTCAGCAAAAAGCCTCTTTAAGGACCACCATGCCCATCTTTCCTTGCTTGTGACACGGGCAATGCTGCCTGAGACTCACTCTGCTCTGGCTCAACCGAAAGCAGTGGATCCCCACAAAGGTAGAATGAACTGAACAGCACGGTGTCAGTCCCTCGACACCCACAGCTGCACCAGAATCCTGAAGTGACTGCGAAGGGCGAAGGGGAAGTCTTCCACAGGAACTGGCAGTGGGCATCAGCCTTAAGGAAACACAAGTGACTGTGGGAACCTCTGGGGACAGAAGTGTGGCCGGGAGGCTGCACGCATACAAAGCCTCCTTCCACCAAATGTTCCTGTTCTGTTCTTGAAAAACCCAAGATCTCCGTGAAAATGCCAACAGGGAGCCCAAAATATATCCCAAATGTTGCCTAGATAAATGTGTACATCCTCTGAAATTTGGGTACTGAAGGTTAATGGGCCTCCTCCTGGGAAAATGTTAGCAGAGAAGACATCTGCCGCAGGATGCTGATTCGCTCTCGGGTAGCTGTGGAATATGTATGCCGTCTGCACAGCCGCCCCCGGCCAAGGAGGAGGGAAGGGCAGGCTCTCGCCTTTCAGTGAGAATGTATTTCTCTGCCTGGGATTAAGAGAGGAGAACAGAAAACAACACCGACAGGAGTCAGTGAGTCATCAAAACTCGTGGGGAGATGACAGAGGGGACCCTAACAAGTTGGCAGACAGAACGAACAAACATGAGCTCTGCCCAGAGCATGCACTCCTGTCTACCGAAAACCCTCCTCATCTGGCAGGGAGGATTTGGAGACACGTGAAGACCGATATTTGGCCAGGTGTGGTGGCCCACGCACTCAGAAGGCAGAGGCAGGAGGATCACTGGAAGTTTGAGGCCAGCCTGGGCTATAAAGTGAGCTCAAGACCAGCCTGAACTGTACAGTGAGATCTTGTCTCAAAAAAAACAAAAAAAAGGACTGTAGTGATCCTCTTGGTTTCAGCCTCCCAAGCGCTGGGATTACAGGTACATGGTCACCACACCCAGTATCAATCACCATTTTAGTGCACCCTGGGGGGCGAGACTAGCGCAGCACTTTGGGGATCAAACCTGGTCCCTGAGTCAGTATCAGTAGGCACTTTAATCTGCTGAGCTGTCTGGCCAGACTGTTCCAGTTTTTTCATGCTCTTGCTGCTTTTGTTGTTTCTTGCTGCCTTGAACCGCTACCCCTCACCACACTCCCCGGGCTTGAGGCCAGCTGAGTGTGGAATAAAACCTCCTCCAACTGTGACCTAAGTAAACCCTTTCTCCCTTAATTTTGGGCATTGGATATTGCATCTCAGCGATACAGAAAAGTAACTAAGACAGTGAGACAGATTCCAGTTCTCATATCTGAAGGATGATTGAAGAGACGTACTCGATGTGGTTTGGTAGAGCCATAACTCAGAATGATATAACAATGTGTAATCACGTGAAAAGCAACTCCTGGGAGAGACAGAAATATAAAACATAGTTCCCTCATTTGCTTTGATGTGCTTCATTTCTTCAGTTAATATTTATTGAGCACCTAGGGTAGGAAGGTATTGCTTTGAGCACAAAAAATACATAAGGTCTCAGTTCATCTGCAGTCTGGTCAATGAGTCAGAGGAGTCAATGGCTAGAAAAACAGAGAGAAGCACAATCACTGGGTGCTAAGAATGCCAATCCAGTCTGGGCTGTCAGAGATCCCATGGGGAGGTGTGGCCAAGCCGGGTCTCGACAGGTGTGAGGAGCTCCCCAGAAAGCAGAAGGAAGGCCTAGAGCCGGCAGGGCACATGGGATCACTCATGGGGATGGCCCAAGGGAAGTAGAACCTTGCAGCAACCTTTGAGTAGCTCAGAAAGTGTAATACGGGTGGCTGTGGGCAGGCAGGAGGTAGGGGAGAGCTGGGAATAGAACCAGGAAGTCAACAAAAGAACCTGCAAATGATGGTTCTTGCAATAATCTGAACTGGGAAAACTGCATGTTCAAGTTAATGTTCTTGATAAAAGTGGATTCGGGGGTATTGTAGTTTAGGAAAGTGCCCAACTGAAACGTGAGAGTATGGGCTAGACTTGTAACAGGGACAAGATTCAGTTGGTTCTAGGCATATTGTGGTGAACAGACTGTTGAAAGATACTCACCAAGTAATTTAGGGATGAATAAGAGAAGAAATTTAGCACAAGACCCACTGTGCAGAGTGAGGCCATTTTAACACCTTTATCCCAGTTCATTCAGGATTCATTGAGTCTGACGGGAAAGTGTTCTTGGTATGTTTGTGTTCATGATCCCAAACTCCTTGAGACAACTAGGATGGGATATACGTGTCTGAGACCTATCAGTGAATTGTAGACAATAGACAGTTCTGTGCTGGTTGGAGGATATCAGGAGGATTTATTAAATGAGCGATATTTGAAGTAAATGTAGAATGAGGGGTTGGAATTTCCTCTATCAGAAAGAAAACAAATTGGAGTTTAGGAAAACGCCCAACTGTGAACATGGTGCTGCCAGGTAAGAAAGTCCCCATGCAGTCGCAAACCAACCATGCACTGAGTGGTAGAATTACAGGATTTGATACACGCATTTCAACAGAAGATAGATATAAAGTTAATAGAGGCCAAACCCTGCTCCTGACTCCACTTTTGAGAGAGAGAAATATTTCTGAGAACTACCTATAAGAAGTCCATAGGCCCAAATTAGCTTGTTTTAAATGGAGTGTCCCTTCTCTTCTACAGAACTCTGCTTTCTCTTTTAAGGGCCAGTAGGGATTTGAGTTCAACAGTAGACAAGCATTAATGAACTGCCTACTGTTTACACTCTTCTGTATGCTTGTTGTACTCACATGCAAAAGAAATTTGCTAGGCACAAATCCATTAGATACATTTTCTTGTGGTACAGATAGGCTTGATTGTCAGATAGACTTACTGGTCTTAAAGTCAGAGGTCTTAGACTTCATTTCCCAGCCCTGCCACGTACAACCAAAGTCAAGCCAAATCCACCAGAACTCTTCTGTGCGTGTACATAAATGCACACACACACACACACACACACGCTCATATATGATTATGTATGTGAATATAGATGAATAATTATACATGCAGAGATATATACACATGGTTAGTCATATTTTATATGAAACACCATATTAATATACCCAACAAAATACTCATGAGTAGAAATGGCAATGGAAATGAACGAATGTATAAAATACAACAACGTGTTTTCTACATCAGTGTGTATGTTTATTTGTGCATGTATGTTACAATGTTTTGGTCAAAGAAGTTTTATCAAGTGTGTACAGAGTTTATAAAATTGTGGGCAGTTTAAGGATATGGGAGAAAGGCCATGGAAGAGGCTCAACCACTCAATACAGTGGCCCAGCCGGGACATCAAGGCTGGAGATAGCATAGAGGGCTCATGGCAGGTGACGGCAGATGTGGCAACTGAAGATGCTGCCTTCCACATTTGGCCCTGAAAAATATATTTTCCTCTGAATCCTCTGAAACTGTTCTTGGTTCTTTCCCATGTATTTTGGTAGCTTAAGAGTTAGGCTTAAATATTTAACCTCGTGTTTAAAAACAGTAGGTGTTTAGTTCCATCTTCCTTTAAGCCCAGTTGGCTGTCTGATTTTCTGAAGTTTAACATGTTGAGAAATTTACATTCACGGGGCACATATTCTTGGGAGAGTTTATGGCAAATCCATCACCACTGTAGTCCCACTTTTCCTTGGCGAATGGAAAAACAATGAAACACCAGGTGGTGTGCTGGTACCAAATGTAACAAGGAGTCAGTACTTCTGCCCTAGTTGTAAGGAGATAGCAGGAGTTTGCCAGGAAGGGCCACATCAAGTGACAGGAGTGTCAGGAGAGGAGAAATGCAGGAAGAACATTCTAGCATGCTCGACTGTAGTCCTTCTCTTAGACTCTTATTTGCAATTTATTAAAATTCTAGGATGTAGGGCTGAGGACAGGTTACCTAGTGGCAAGAGTGTGCACAGTCGGCACCCGTCTTCTCCAGACTGACTCTATCTATGCCTTACCAGAAAACGACGGAAAGCGATTTATCAGTCTTGTGAAAACCACGTGTGCATGTCTAATCTTTCCTTGTGATTTGACACTTGGCTACGATGATTATAAAGAAAGTTTTACTGTATACACCGAGAACTCTTTTTGAGGACAGCAAATGGATTTTGTTTCTTACTTATGAATCTTTAATCATAGTGCCATGGTTATTACAGCTGCATGAATTTCCCCAGGGCTTTCTGTTCTCATTCAACATTTATCGATCTGGAATTAGACAGTGTAGATTTAGAGCCTTAAAAGTTTATAACTGAGTTAGGAAGGCTTGGAATTATGATGGTCCATTTGAACATAACTGGTCGGAAGGGCGGGGGCTACCAGCCAGATTAGAAGGTAGAACTGGGGAAAGTGGAGTACAGCAGTCTCTCTGCTTTACTAATACCTAATGACTAAATACCCAAGATCTGGCTTTGTAGCTCCGGGCAGGCATGGTGAGTGGGTGGAGGGGAACAACCACAGTTCCTTCAGATCCTGATTTTGCTTCTGCCACTTATCAAAAGCTAATCTTGAAGGCTGGGGATATGGCTCAGCAGTCAAACTTGTGCTTAGTGTGCCCCAAGCCCTGGGTTCTATCCCCAGCATTGTCACAAACAGGTAAATAAACAACCCCAAATCTGAGATGGGCAAGAAGCCTATGAAGTAGCACTTCCTTCCTAGATTTGGAGTAATTTTTCTCAGAATCCCAATAGCCTGATGGCTTATCACAGACGAGGTATGGCTTTTCATGCCAAACAGGGATAAGATGAGGAGAAGAGGTGGATTTTATTGTCTGGTGTTTCTGATAGGCTTGTAGCTTATCTAGCAGTCAGTGCTGGAATAATAGGCAAAAGGACAATGACAGAAAAAGAAATAAATTCCATTTGCCTAAGAAGTTTAAGGCAAGAAGCAAGCCAGGAAAAGATGGATGTTAAGAAGATAACAGGGGCCGGGGAAATGGCTCAGTGGAATAAGCTCTTCCCTGGCAAGCACAGGGGCCTGAGTTCAATCCTTGGTTCTGAAAAAAAAAAAAAAAAGAAGATAACAAAGAAACAGCACAAATAGGAAAAGTGAAGAATAACAAGTCTCAAGCAATGAGAAAGCAGTGTATAAGTCAGTTATTGCTACGTAACAAGCTACTCGAAAATATTGCAGTTTAAACCACAACACATTTATTATCTTGTAGTATCTGTAGGTCAGGGATGGAGGCGTAGTTTTGCTGGGTTCTCTGCTTGGGGTTTCTCTCAAGCCATGGTGTTGGCAAAGGCTGAGTTCTCATCTGAAAATTGGATCTGAGTAGAGTCTGTTTCCAAATACATTCTGCAAATCAAATCTCTGAGGACAGTTTGGCTGAGGGCTTTGGGCTATGGCTGGCTATCATGTGTGTTTCCTGAACGTGCAGCCTCTCCCACAGGATGGGTTACTGCATCAAAATGTGCAGTTGAAGAAGTTGCCTGACAGCCCTCTAACAAAAGAGAAGCCACAGCTTGACAACTTAGTCACAGTGGCTCCTGGTCAGGTGTAAGCCACAAGGCTAGACGGCAAAGGGCAAGTATCCCACAGGGTGTGGGCATCGGGAGGAAGAGATGATTGGGCCGACTTAGAAGTCCCGGCATCTTGGACTTCAGGAACAAGGGTAGTCAGCAGGGAAGAGGAAGGTGACATTGAGCTTGATGCAGATGTCCTGGGGATGTAGGACGGAGAACGGAAAGACTTGGTGTGGGCTATACCATGTATTTTAAAACTGTGTTCTATGAGTTTTATTGATGATTCACCCAGCTCAGTCAAGCCAAAACCACAAGAACTCTCACTTTTGTGTGTATACATAAATACACGCACACATATGTGCTCATATATGATTATGTGTGTGACTACGGGTGAATAACTATACCTGCAAAGATATATGCATGTATTTAGTCATATGTCATATGAAACAATATTCTAATGCACTCAACAAAATATTCACAAGTAGAAATGGCCATGTAAATGAATATAGGTAGAAAATATAACAACATTTTTCTACATCTCTGTGTGTGTTTATTTGTGCATATATGTTACAATGTGTTGGTCAAGGAAGTGTTTTCAAGGGTGTAGGGAGTTTAGAAAATTGTGGGCAGCTCAAGGATATGGGAGAGAGGGGAGGCCTTGGAGGAGGCTCAATTGTTCAACACAGTGGTCCAACCCAGATCATCAAAGCTAGAAATATCATTGAGGGGGTCATGGCAGGTGATGGCAGATGTGGCGGTCCCAGCCAATGATCACTTTTCCTTAAGAAACTTGAGGACTATGCTAGTTGAAGGGCTGACTTTAGTTGGTACCACAGACCTCCTGACTGAGGAGGCAGAGTTCCAGTTCTTGGACATGAAGTGAAAGCCTTCCTACGAATTGGATCTGGAAGACCTCCAAAAGCCCACAGTTCAAGGCTAAGTCTCTCACTGGCTCCATCAGGAGGAGTTGAACCTTTAAGAACTGGGTCTTTGCAGAAGGAAGTTAGGTCACTGGTATAGTGCCTTTGAAGCGCACAGGGAAACATGCGTAGGACTTCTAGAACTGTTTCAGCCTGGATGATGAGTATTTGAAGTGAAGAGATTTTGAAGGGGACATGTGGCAACATGTCTTACACTGTCAATACGGTTAAAAAGTTTTAACATTCATTATATATTCTGAACACACCGTATGCATCTGTAAATATAGATATATTAATTATAAATACAGATATATAAATTTGTAAATGTGGTCAATCAAACTATCTAGCCATCATAAGGTATTGGCTCTCTGTGTCATAGAAACTGAGAAGTTTCGAGATTGGCTACAAGCGAACTGGAGCCCTAAGAGGACCAGCGCTGTAGTTTCCCAGGTGCAAGCCAGCAGGCTTCTCCTAGAAAGGCATTTGATGTTTCTGACCAAGTGTAAACATGGGGAAAGGGGAACATCTTCATGCAAAGGCTGTTGGGCAGGGAGACTTCTGTCCTACTCACTTGTTCTCCTTGGGTTTCAGGTGCCTGGGGAGCGCCTTCTGCTTTCCTCTGCCTGCTGATTTAAATGCTAGCTGTGCAGGGAGACACTCTCTCAGACACGTGGATGATATTCCCTGGAACACGGCCTCTGTGTGGCGCAGTACGGTAGGCACAGAACAGTAACTGCCACATGCCTTCTTTTTCTGCAACCCTACACATGGCTTGAGGACGTTGTGTGGGGCTGGGGAGATGGCTCAGTAGAGTAAGTGCTTTCCTGGCAAGCACAAGGGCCTGAGTTCAATCCCTGGTTCCACATTAAAAAAAAAGAAAAGAAAGAAAGAAAAGAAAACCCTAGGGACTTGGCCTGCTTAAAATGAAAAAGGAAAAAGAAGCCACAAAACCATACAGGGCCTATACTCAAGCCCAGAGAATGATGCTATGTGATGTGTCCAAGACCAAATGAGCAGGCATTTGTTCAGCAGAAGTCAGTTCTTCCAGGTTCAATGTTCTTTCCTCTCCTACTCTCTGCCACTCAAGAATTTACGTACTGTCATTCATCAGAAACCAACGACTGGGGTTGGGGAGACAGTTCAGCAGCATAAGCGCCTGTCTGGCAAGTGCAAGGTCCTGAGTTTGATCCCCAGTACCGCCAAAGAAAAAAAAAAAAAGAAAAGAAAAAGAAACCGAGGACCTGCATTCAGCAGTGAACTGGAGATGAGAGGCAGGTGGATTGTGGGCTGCAGCTTGTTTTTATAAATAAACTTTAATTGCAGCAGTCACTCCCATTTGTTTCCACATTGCCATTGTGTGTGTTCATGTTATCTCGGCAGAACTGTGGAGTTACAACAGGGGTCATACGGTCCACAGAGCCAAAATGTTTACTCTCTGGTCCTTTGTGGGAAAAGCTAGTTGACACCTGCTATAGATCTCCATGGCTTTCCTAAAGAGCATGCTTGCTTCTTTTGAATTTGAATCCCATTAGGGAGTCCATTACAGCAACAAGAGTATCAAAGGCAGGAAGGGGGACCGGGGAGTTAATTGATATATTTGAGCCTTATTGCATGTTATGCATTTGAATGCCTTGTTTAATCTCCCAGGACACAGGTTTTATGACTTTCATCTAATAGATGGAAGAAGGGGCTCAGCAAGGAGCGAGATTTACTCCAGGTCATGTTGCTAATAAACCCAGACGGAAATCGAACCCAGGGCTCTATGGCTCCAAAGTCTGTGTTCTTGCCCAGCTGGAAACAAATGGGGAAAGAGCCCGGAAATTCAAAGTCGGGGTGAAGAAATCAAGCCTCGGGAGAGGTTAGAATGACCGCATATGAAGGGCCCAATTTCCAGGGAATTGTTATTTTCGCCCTGAGGCTTTTCCAATGGCTGTCTTGAGACTTGTTTAAAACCATTTTCTTGTCTTCTTTTGCATTTACTTGACATTTAAAATCTTCTCTTGTCAGTACTGGCTGCATCTAAAGTGTAGTGCCAGGCTTGTTGAACAGACAAGCTGGAGACACTGTTTTTGGTAAACAAATGCCTTACATCCTTAATATCTCTATGTCATACTTGTATTGCTTTTCTGGCTTGCTCATCTGTCCCTGTGCCAGCAGTTCAGAGAGGAGAATGGAAGGCCTGGGTGACCTTGGCCACATAGCCACGCCTCTCTAGCAGGCGACGCTCACGTCCTTGCAGCCACGTTTGATTTGCAGCTTGGAGACTGGAAAGGGGTTTACGTGACTTCCCCTGCAAATATGCAAAACAAACGATGCTACCATTCCATCTGAACCCTCAGCTCAAGACAGAGAGAGAGAGAGAGAGAGAGAGAGAGAGAGAGAGAGA
>NW_004524905.1:1048243-1057190 GCF_000260255.1 Octodon degus
AGAGAGACAGAGACAGAGACAGAGAGACAGACAGAGACAGAGAGATGGACACAGAGAGACAGGCAGAGAGACACAGAGAGATAGACAGAGACAGAGAGACAGACAGAGAGACACAGAGAGATAGACAGAGACAGAGAGACAGACAGAGATAGAGATACACAGAGACAGAGACAGAGAGGCAGAAAAACAGAGAGAGTGACAGAGAGACAGAGAGACAGACAGAGACAGAGAGACAGAAATAGAGACAGGCAGAGACAGAGAGACAGAGATACAGAGACAGAGACAGAGAGACAAAGTGAGAGAGAGACAGAGAAATAAAATATTTTAAAAATAGGAAGAGAAATTATAAAAATAAGGATCCTAAATTTTCGGTCCCCAAAGAACAGACACAGAAATGAAAATAATCCCCTGGGCCATCTGTTTTTGAGGCGGATCATAGACTGAAATCTGACTTCTCCAATCTGATTCCCCAGATGGAAGCTACCCCTGTCCTCCTGTGGCAACTTGCCATGTGCTGGCAGTTCCACAGGCGCCAGGAAATGTGGCAGATAAAGCCCATTTAGTGGTGGGAAGGAGCAGCTCCATCCGGGTGTAGGTCCTCTGAGGAACGATGGCTGGTGTCACCAAGTGTCTGCAGCGATCATCAGGCATGTGAGGCTTGCCGGCTGGTGGTAACCCGAGCTTCTCAAACCGTGTACCCAGGACTGGGGACATCAGTATCAAAGCTATGCTCAAGATGGTCCCACTATGACAGGAGGCAGCCCTCTGAGCAGAACCAAGACACCCCAAGGCCCCAAAGCCGTACTCCGTGTGCGTTCCATATTTCTGTCATCCCATGGCGCCTTGGGCGTGACCTTTCTCTACAGACACCTAGATCACCTAGACTCCTACTGGGAGAGAAAGACATTTGTCAGACTTGTTACCAGTTGAAGGTACGGACCCAACTTACCTTTGGTTTTGTTTTACCATGAAAAGCTCAAGGACTCTTGTCTCAGTTATTTTCTCTCGTTGCTGGGACAGATTCCTGACACCCAAATTGAAGGAAGGAAAGGTTTATGTAGCTCACAGTTACTGGAGGTTTCAGTCCATACTCAGCTGGCTCCAAGGCAGCCTGGCACGTGGCAGAGAACAACTTTTCGTGGCGGCGGCAAAGAGCAAGAGCCAAACGGAGGAGTAGCAACAGCTCAAGCAGCTAACTTCTCTTTCCTCCTTACATTGAAATGCAAATTACCTTCCCAGGGCAGGTGCAGCATCCACACCCACAACAATGAATCACAAACTCCAGAAGCCACCCCAATACTGTATGAGGCTTTGGGGGGACACCTAGACACAAACCATAATAACTCTTTATAACATTAATAAACTGCACTTCCCTTTGGTCCTGTTCCACTAGAGAAGGACATCGATACTGTTGGCCCTGAACCCCATGACAGTTCCAGGACACTGGGCAGGCTCTGGTGCTGGTCTGACACAGGGGCAAAGATGCAGCTGTCTCTGTGAATTATACCACAACAAGGCTTTGTGGAAGATGCTGTATCTAAGGTCTGTAATTCTGTATGTCACATTTGGGGGGATCCCTTGGTGACTCCCATTGTCCCCCATGATCAAAGATTCAGGACATCCACTAGGACATTGTCCTGTAGGACACCTTTCAGGTGGCAGTCACCCACTCATGCTTTGAGATGCTATAGCTGGTCTTAACTTCCTGGTCTCCCTTCACCTCTTTAAAAAAAATGACTTATTTTAACTGACAGGTAAAAATTCCAAATATGGATTCACTATAGAGTAGCTACATGAAGCTAAAGATAATGTCTTCCCTCACATTCTGATATTTTTTTTGGGGGGGGGGGAGAGAACACTTGAACTCTGTTAGCAATTTTCAAACAATTTCTCAGCAATTTCAATAACACTCCATTGTGATTAACTACTGTCGCTATATTGCCCAAGAGATCTTTTGAACTTACTGTTCCCATCAAACTAAAATGTGGTATCTTTTGACTAACATCTCCCCAAACCCTTCCTCCATCCCCACTCCTGGTAGTGGTTTGAATCTGTTTTTATTTATTTTGACTGTTTAGATCCCACAGCTAGCCACACAATGCAGTTCTCTGCTTTCTGTGCCAGACTTTGTTCATGTAACACATCTTTCATGTTCATCCGTGTTGTTGCAAAAGATGAGACACGAACCACATCCTGTTGTGTCTGTTTGTTTTGGTGATAGACACAATGAGAAAACAAGTTGCTGCCACTTGCCTTTGGTGTGCAGCCGCTGACTACATGAATGCTAGATTTTTGGAGGTAGAAATGAGTCTTCTTCCTGACTTCATCAAACTCTCCAGTTTCTGTCTTTGGTCTTCTAGGATGTCTTCCTGAAAGGCTAACTTACTCCTGTGGATGCCACTGAGTGATGTTAGGCGCTGGAAGGAATATGGACATGTGGACATGGAAGGGATACCTGCAAAGCATCTTCCCTTTGAACCCACTCATATGAGGGCTACACATTCCTGCTGCAGTAAACAACCGTTGGGGAAAGCAAGCTTTGGGTGAGACTCCACTTTTTTCTGAGCTACTGGGGTGTCCTGGGCTTCTTGACTTCGCAGTTGTGGGTCCAGCCTGATAGAACCTGGGTCTTCAGGGTCTTCCTTTCCTACTCACTTGGTTTGCCTCAGGGCATTGCTTTCTTGCCCACAGATGCCGTGCAGATGGGAGGGGTCCTTCCTGTCTTAGCAGCACCCTCCCGATTCTCCCCAGTGGCTGGTGTACAAACTGCGTCTCCTCCCTTCTGCTCTGATGGCTTCTCCCAGGCCACCCCCACCAAATTCCAGATGCATCCTGCGTGGAACCATGCTCAGGGCATGGTTGTTCTTCAGGAAGTCAGAATTCTCTAGACAGATCTGTGTTTCTCTGGGAACAACCAAACAAGTTTCGTATGCCCCACCCTCATCTTTCCCTAGAACCTACACTGGGGAGATGTGGGAAGCCCCTTTTCCATTGCTGCATAGTGAGTGATTTCAATAACCAGGGCTGACATCAGACTTTTCTCCCCTCTTCAGGTGCATTTGGTGAAATGAGAGGACATCTTTGAGTCTCACAACTGGCTTGGTGTTTCTGGCACCTCAGTGGTCAGAGACCAAAGTTGCTTCTATCCTTTCACAATGACCAGGGCAGTTCCCAACCACAAAGCATTATAAGGCTCAAATGTCAGTCGTGTGAAGTGAGAGACGGTGATGTAAATGTAGTTAGAATGCAAGCTTCCAGTAAAAGGGTGAGTGACCAAGGCTGAAAGGGAATGAGCGTGTCATGAAGATAGGACCTAAGTTGGTAAGACGAAAAGGTGATTTATTACTTTGAGAAAGTCTTGGTATGCAGCCCAGGTTGGCTTTACAATTGTGACCTTCCCTTAGCCTCCTAATCACTGAGATTATAGGTGTGCACCACTGCAGCCAGTTTGTTTGCTTATTTATTTATTTTTATGTCACAGATCATACTCACAGTGATCCTCCTGCGTTCTACCTCCCAGGTGGTGGGATTACAGGTGTGCATCACCAGGCCCATTCTCACTTGCCCACTTAGCACGCCCCAGGGAAGGGACCATCACAGCACACTGGGGATCAAACCCTGGTCACTGCACCTGCCTAAGCATGCTGTGTAGTCCACTGAGCTACCTGGCCAGTCCTTATTTAGTATTTCAATAGCTCCACATCAAACTCGGGGCCTTGCTTGTACATACTAGGCAAGCACTCTCTCCCTGAATTGTATCATTAAGGAGAAGTTGTTTGAAATTCCCTCTGAAGATAGGGCAAATGCACACAAAGGTGAACATGCCCAACTAAAATTATGTAAGTGACACTATAGTCTTGGAACTTTAAGATAATGGTTACAAGATTCTGGGTTCAAGTAATGTAAGTACATACATTCTAGATATCTGTTGGACACCGTAGTGACAGCCGTAAGGATGGATAGATAGGTACATAGATAGATGATAGATAGAGCAATCGATAGACAGATAGATGCGTCAGATTTCTGCTGCTATAAGAAACTCATGAGGAGAAAACTTTTATATTATTTCTTGGCTTTCAAGGTTTAAGGCCATAGTTCTGGGCTACGTTGCTTTTGGGCCTGTGGAGAAGTAGGACACCATGGAGGAAGCCCAGGGTAGGTTTAATTACTTCATGATAGCAGGAAGTGTAGAGAAATGGAAAGATGCCCCAAGACCACACCTCTGATGACCTCACTTCCTCTCACTAGGAGGTGCGCCCCTTAAAGGTCCTACCACCTCCAACAGCTGCACAGATTGGAGCCTAGGGCTTTACCACATGGGCCTTTGGGAGAACTTTAAGACCCAAAGCACAACAGTAACAGTAGTTAACTGTATTGTCCTGTGCACATAAGCATTCATTTAGAAAACAGAGTTCACGTTAAATGTTCTAACTATGAAGAAAAAGGAAATAAATAAATTAATTTTAAAAAAAAGAAAAAGGAGTGGAGTGAGAGGACATTTTTGGAAGTGATAATCTCATGGGCATTTGTTTATGGCCAAATGTATCGAGTTGTATACATTAGCTATGTGGAAGCGTGTTTTTTGCACACTAATATGATGGTTAAATTTTTTTAAGCTCCACAAAGTATAGATCTAACATTTTTGTAGGTGCAGAATTTCTACGCACAAACAAATAAAAAATAGTGTAAGAAAAGAAGAATATGGGCTTTGAAGGAGTCCCACCCACCTCTCTGGAGGACTTCCCTGGCAAGCAGGAGGTACTGGTTCGTTTGACCGGCAGACAGACAAACAACCTCCTCTACAACTCTATATTACCTATATAGCAGAAACACAAAACCAAAGAACCCTTATTTGTACCACATTTTTAAAAAAAGGTAAGAAGGAAGAGAGAAACTTCAATTACTCAGTATTCAAGGAAGATGTAAAGCTGGAAAGGATTGTGAGTGTTGCACTCTCAGGTAATTGGGAGGCCGAGGCAGGAGAATTTCTTGAGCCCAGGAATTGGAGACCTAACTAACTGACTAACTGAATAACAAAGTGATAAACCAAACACAAATATGGGAACCTACTTCTGCCTATTGATTTCCACAATTTTTTGCTTAGTGCCCAAGCAGAAAGAGCACACACTTTGTGGCTTTGCTCAAACCTCTCTCCTCTACACCCGTGCGAAGATTCAGAAGAGTGGAAATGTATTTAAAGAGAAGAAGGCAGGAATCCAAGCGTTTCACAATCAGAAAGTGGCAGAGCAATTGAAAGCCAAGTTGTGGGCAATTTTCTGGCTCTAGCCTCTTTGCAGCTTGCTATAGTTGGCAGGACTAGAGAGGAGGGGCGAGGCTTCATAGGGTTGGATTTGGGATGGGCCTCAGAGGACCTGCCCTAGTCATCTATGCAGAGGAAAAGTGACTGTCAGCTGGAGGCCACGTTGGGTCACCTAGCCCCAGCTCAGCGTCCTGCCATGACAATGTTCCCACTTTCACGGGTCAGAAAGAGGCTCCGTTTGACAGTCCTGGTCACCAGGAAGATCATGTTCTCATTGAGTGGAAACAGCTTCCTGCAGTGTCACCCATTAGCTTTTGGTTTTCTGTGAGAACAGGAATTATAACAATGTCTGTGCACTGGCAGCCGAGAAGGACCCCGGGCTGGATGGAGGGGTCTCTCTTTGCTGAGAAAGGAGCTTGGAATTCCCTTTATTTTTCTCTAGTGATGGTTATCAGAGGACTCTGCAGAGCCCCTCTTTCTCATTTGATGTGGAGCTCCCCTAAGAAGATCTTTCCTGATATGTCATTTGATTTTCATTACTGAAAGAGAGGGGTTGATTATTATTTTTTTCCATAATTTTATTGATAAACAAATAGCAATGAGACAGTTTCAAATCAAATTGGTAGGACAGTTTCAATAATTAACACATTGCATACATTCTTCCCAGTGGTTAATTGCTGTACAAGATGCGGACATGGTATCCTATCTACAAACACCATTAGAACAAATCACTCTATTCATTACGAGACTGTAACTATATATCTATCCTAATCATTTTGAATATACAGATACAAAATGGACATTCATCTGTATCCCCTTTTTTTTTGGTTAAGTTCCATTATTTGAATACTATAGGTGTGTAAACTCAGCAAAATAATCTAAAAGAGTCCAGTAGTCCATAATAGTAATGGGTCTTCCACTTGACTGGCAATGTCCGAAATTGTTGACCTGAGTCCCCTACAGCTCAACATAACAGCATGGCTTTACTTTTTATGTTTCATTTTTATACTTTTCTGCTGGGTGGTTAAGACCAAGGTAAAGCAGGACCTATGCAACAAGAGTTGTAGCTTTTTGGTCTGATAAGGTCAGTGAAATTCCCTCAGGATTTATCCTGAGATCCTGTACCTCAGATTGTAGAACCTTTGCCAGTGTCAGCCATGAGGATGAGTCACGGCCATTGCTTGGCCAATGTGCTCTCTGTGAAAGCCTGAGAGGAGGGGTTGATTATTAAGACCCAGAGCTCTCTAGCATGAAATTTCAGTGTCTTACTTGGTAGTAAATGCTTCCCTTTTATCCAGCCCTCTTTTGGCCAGTCTTGGGACTTTGGCGGGCTGGAGGGCGTGAGAGTGGGGACAGGACATTGCCCTCTCCTCCACTTCTCATTCTCATTGTTGCTTCCTTGGCTCTGGTGGAAGGACAAGACAGAGAGAAGGGGAAACACAAGCTATTTCTGCACATCACTACGGATGACTGAGGGGCCTCTATTGACTTTCACACACGTGATCTTCAAATAGTTGAGGAAAATGCTCATGTGTTCCTTCCTGCCATCATTTTCTGGAGAATGTGGTCATGCACAATGTACAGTTTAGTTTCTTAGAGAACTGAAGAGTCTCTCCACTAGTCAGAATGAATAATGTGAGCTACTCATACTTATAAATATATCAACTCTCTTCAAAGTGTGTTCCACCTGCTCTAGTGGGGCAATACAGTATCCACATGGCCTTTCGAGATGGTTCTCCCCCCTGTGTGGGTGGTACACCCAGAAGTTCTTCCCTTGAGAGCTAGCCAAGCTGATGTGTCTGTGTGTCAGTGGTTCCCTTAGTTTCACAAGAGAACACGAGACAAGATGTGAAACCGGGCTCACACCTGCATCGCCCCTGGATTCTTAGCAGTCAGCTACACAGCTTCTCTTTTCTCTTTGGTGACAAAACTGAGATTGCTGGCTTCAGATGCATACCGTGCTTTTATGTTGAAGCAGAAAAGAAGACTGAAGTCAACTCGATTGCTAGAAATTTTATGTATATGGGTCACTATGTCAGCATGGAATTTGTCAGTGTTTCTCTTGTTGAAATCATTCATAATCTAGGTCCTGTACAAAAAGTGTTGCCCTGATACTAGGTCAAATCTAGGTCAAATTAAAAAAAAATCCCAGTACATTTCACATTGTGCATAAGACTAAGTAGTTGTCAAACTACCTAATATGAAGTACATAGCAACTAAGTGGAGCCAACAACAGATATTGATAATGTGCAACCCATCAAAGACTTGGAAGAGACAAGGATAACTCATTAGGAATAACTGGTAATGGTTTACATGATTGAAAAAGCCAGAGGATAACAGAAATTTATAACAGATTATTTATTATTAAATAACACCATAGAAAGGAAGATCTCTTTGGAGGTGTGCAACTCACTAAGTAAATTATGGATTTCGCTGAAGTGCCTGTGGTGACCACACATTCCAAATGATAACATGCCTTGCAGAAGGGTTCCTTTCATTTCATAAATGATACAATATAAGGTGCACTAGGTCCGTCAAGAGTCAATGCCTGTGTATGAGTCAAGTTCACAGGGTATGCACCTGCAATAGTAAATTCTCCTTCAGACATTTGTATAGTCCACGTGTTGATGATGTCTTCAATTAAAAAACAAACCAAAACAAAACTCTCGTGAGAAGTTAAAAAAATTTGTATGGAAAAAAATGTTTAAAAACCCAAACAATTTGGATTCATACCATTTAGGGAGAAATACAAACAAACAAACAAACAAACAAACAAAAAACCAGAGATGGAGTACTGCACAGAAGAAGGTAAAAGAAAGTTATCATTAACTAAAATATGTTGGTTATACTTTGGAGCTCTGAGACGATGCAAGTTATAAAAGGAATTAAGGGAAAAATTATGAGGTTAATAGGCTTCCTACACTCCCCCACCACCAAAGGCAAACAGAAACAGTGTTTGGCAGATTGCTTAGTTCATAGACATCTGCTATTTACATGCAGTGTGCTTCTTCCAAAGATTTAAAATATCTTGAGGAAATGAGTTGTATCGGCACCCCTTGGAGATGATTAATCATGATTTTTTAAAGATTGATTGATTGATTGATTGATTGATTTGGTACAGGGTCTCACTAGGTAGCTCAGACTCATAACGATCCTCCTGTCTCAGCCTCCCCAGCACTGGGATTACAGGCGAGCACCACCATGTGGGGTCAGTGGCCTGCACGGCATGAGGTACTGGGGCGTGAACATGGGTCCTTGTGCTTGCCAGGCAGGGGCTTAGACCACTGAGCTCTGTCCTCAGCCCTGACATGTTAATTTGAAGGGATTAAGAGAAGTTGTGTAGATCGCTAAAGCGCAGTTCTGGGTGTGTTTGTGGATGACTGACAGCAAACTGGGGCGTGGGAGGAGGGAGACCCACCCACACGTGGGTGGCACCAACCAATAAGCTTGTAGCCCGGATGGAATTAAAGGGGAAAAAGACAGCGCCCTCACTTTGTTTATTTTATTTTATTTTATTTTTTAATAGATTGTAAATTGAAAAAAAATTTACAAACATAAATGAATATAACAATAAAAACTGTCCAAAATAAAAATGAAGAAAGAATTTACAGATCAGTCATGATAGTTCACTGCATCAAAACCAAGCAACTTATATTCATATAATTAGAATTCTCAAAGTAGAAAGGA
>NW_004524905.1:1059765-1064326 GCF_000260255.1 Octodon degus
AGGTCCGGATCTATGAAGTTCGGATTCCTCCAGGTGGGTGTTGTTTGGATCTGGCTGCTGTGCTCCACTTCTTTCTGCTGCAGGCATTAGAGTTGAACCCTTTGTGTCACTCTGGCAAGATGTTCTGCTCCTGAATCAGCAGGGTGGGTCTTGCCTCTAGCCTCTTTGCAGGGAGTTCTGCTGAAGGGTTCTGCGCTGGGCCTGCACTTGGTCAAATGAGGATCAGTTGGCCCCGGGTTGTCTCACTCACTCACTGGGCCTGGCTCTGGGTCTACTCAAGGTCCTGTGGGCCCCGGGTCCTCCCACTCACATGCCTGGCCTGCGCTCCTGGTCTGTTCAGGATCCCAGGCCCCGAGTCGTCTCACTCACTTGCCGGGCCTGCTTGTGGGTCTATTTGAGCCCTCACTTTGCAGAGCTGCGGTCTGCTGAGTAGTCCACCGTGGGCTGCTGTTGCCTATGGACAGACACAGGGAGCTGAACAGCTATGGCTAGCGCTTGAATTGTAGAAACCTATTACATTGAAAGACACATTGCCATTCACTGACTCCAGAGTACACTTGCTTTAAATACACATATCTCATCATTCTTGCCAGTTACAGAAGCAGCTCTGGAAGGCCTTCGGCTTGAACATCTTCAGTTGTGCCACTGTGGCTGCCTCAATGTCCTGAATTAATTCATTAATTTTTAAGGTTTTGGAAGTGAAAGCGTTGATTCATTAGCCAGTGTACACTCCTCAGGGTGGGAACGGGGCATTGCAAAGAGCTCCCAGCCCTGAGGAAGTCAGGGGGGTAATTGCTCACAAAAATATTAGTGTGTGTTGTCATCCACTTTATGTAATAGATCTGGCTCCATACATGTTTCATGTTGGACGGCACACAGCAGCATCAGCAGCCAAAGCAATTTCCCCCGTTTTTGTGGTACTGGGGATAGAACTCGGGACCTCACACTTGTCAGGCAGGCGCTCATGGCACTGAGCTATCTCCCCAGCCCTCCTTGTCGTTTAGTATAACTTTTGATGACACTCATGAGAGACGACTTCCGGAACTGCTTCCGAAAGTGAGAAGGCTGGGATAAGTGTGTTCAAAGGAAGCGAACAATTGTCCTCTGCTTCGTATAAGAACCTGTAAGAGCAAACAAAATCTGAAAGATGCAATAAATAGTATAAAAGGGGAAAGAAACTGGGCAAAGAGAAAGAACAGCTGGCATGAGGGAAAGGGCAAAAGAAAGAAGAAAGGAAGGGAAAAGGAAATACGTATCTATATGCACAGGACAGCTTGGATACTGCTACTGTTGATTTCTACTGGTCTATTTCAATGAACAGTTAATGTTTAACGTTTTTTCTTCTTTTTATTTTAAAACTTTTGACCAATTTTGCATGCTTATATCTGGTGATCTGAACAACTAATTTGCAGACAAAAATATGCAATATAACAACCATTGGTGAATTCCTGTTGTCTTGTTTAATGAAATTCTGCATGATTTGTAATGATTTTTTTACTATTTTTCAATCTCTTTAAATAAAAACAAATTGAAACTGGGTGTGGTAGCACATGCCTGTCATCCCAGCTCTTGGGAGGCTGTAAACAGGTGGATCACTATGAGTCCGATCTAGTAGTGAGACCCTGAACACCCTGTGGACACTCCCCCCCGCAAAAAAAAATTACACAAAAAATAATTAACTAATTAATTAAATTAAAAAAGATTTTGAAGGGGACAAAAGCCAATTTGTCTTTTAGTGCAATGAATTATTTTGAATTTGCATTTCCGCTGGTCTCATTCCCCTGCAGTCTCTAGCTTACTCACCCTTCCAAGCAGCCTCACAGTGGGGACTCTGTAGTGAATTTCCAGGCAGGTGTGGGGCTCTCGCCCTTCCCATTCTGTGGAGGGTCATTGTAAACTCACCAGCCTTTGATCCTACCAGCCTATTAAATACTCTCACATAATTATGCATCTATTTTCTGTTGTCAACAGGGCTTGGCATCCAAAAGTTGGTGAATGTGGTCTTCATGGCTGGAAAGGATTAGGAGCAGCATGTAAGGGTTTGGTTGAAATGCCAGGAGCTCTAAGCAAACTAGGAAACCTTAGACTAACCATACTCTATGAAACTGAGGTCTAAAGGCAGGGAGCATGTGATCTTGCAGGAGTCTAATCAAATATAGGGCAGTCTGGAAGAGGGGTGCAACTTCGGACAACTGGAAGATTACTATTGCGTCCTGAGGGGGTCCCAGGGATGTGTCTGACCTTTACAACCTGTAGGACAGTCAAAATCAGCAATCACCCATGATTCTGGGAAGTATCATTGTCCTTTAGAGGGAAGGTGTACCTGCCCATGGAATGTACCTGCATGTGGGACGTTTACAGAGGGAAGCAAAAGGCAAAGTTAGGGGCTTTATATGAAAGAGTGGGTCTGAAGGGAAGTCTGTTCACTTCTTCTCAACAGGGATGTCTCCAGGCAGAATGTATTCTAAAGGCAGAGCACAACGCAGAGGTGTGGAGTTGCTCGGATGTTCCTATTTTCAAAGCTTTGTAGTGAGTGGAGATAGAAATAAAACAGAAATCTGTCTAGAGAAAGGAGCTCTAGGAAACAGGGACTAAATTGGATATTACATGAAGTCCTTCAGAAAGGTAAAGTGGAGTTCTGAGAACATACAATTGTAAAACATTGACTCATGAGAGCCATGACAACTCGGTATATAAAAAAGGAGCAAAGAGTAACAGGAGACGTCTTGGTGACCTGATTCTTTTCTACGATGTTTACAAAGTTGGGTTCAGCAGAAATCTGTGCATTTGGGTGTCAGCCTTGTAAGCAACTGGTGTTCAAAAAATAATTGAATAAGTAAATGAACAAGTAAACCAGTGAATGAATACATGAATAGCTAAATGAACAAAGAAACATAAATCACTCAATAAATAGGAAAAGGGTAAATTCTAGAAGTGTGGTTGATTATTTTAAAAAATATCCTATGAGAATGCCCAGGGTGCCAACTGCTCCAGATGTGTATGAGTTATGTCCGAGATGTGGTTTCTTATGAACAGTTTTAATTTCCATTTTTTTCTCATGAATGAGGCTGAACTGGGTGTATAAACCTGAAGTGGCATTGGGTTGATGTGCCCATTTCTTCTATAATGCCGGGCAGTCCTCTAATATACCATCCTAGCCTTTTGTAATGAGTTACAGGAAATTTTTTTCTAGTTTGGTTTGCATTTATTGGCAGTGTGTTATGGCTTATGGCTAGGTGTCTCCCCCAAAGCCTCATGCAGTCATGGGGCAGGGAGTTTCAGAGTTTGAGATTAGTTCATGATCAAGGCTGAGATTATGTGTCTTAGTCCTGCTGGGATTACGGGTGTGAGTGCTACACCCAGCCTGGGGGTGATAGCCTCAATGAAACCTAAGGTAGACAGACTTCCTCTCTGGGGCCATTCTTGCTGCTGCTCCTCCCTGTGCTGTCTGCTCTGTTCTGCCGCCATGAACTGCTGCCCTCTGCCATGTACTGCTCTGCCTTGGAGCCAGCTGAGTGTGGACTGAAACCTCCACTAACTGTGAGCTAAATAAACCTTTCCTTCTTTCATTTTGGGTGTTGGGTATTTGTCCCAGCAAAGAGAGAAGAGTGACTGAGACTGAGACACAGTGCTTTTATTTATTTATTTTTTACTCATAAGAAGGATTTTAGTTTTATATAGGTAAAGTTGGTAATTCTTATTTTCTTTTAGTGTGACTTGGCTTTATACCCTTTATTCCAATGTTAGGAAGACCTTTAGTTATAGAGCAGAAACTTGTTCAACAATGCTTTTGTTTGTGCACAGTTTGGCTCACAAACAGAAGTTCTTAGAAAAACACTTTCTTTGCAAACTCCATTGAGTGACAAACACTACCAAGTCTCTGTAGTTTTTACATAAACACAAGTGTGTGGATTTTCCCCAGAACGGTGGAAACCATTAAGTCATGAACTCAGTTACCACTGTTTTTTCTTCTAGCACTTTCATGGGTTCAGGTTTGTGTACCTAAATATTCAATCCCCTTGAATCCAACCCACTGTACAGCTTGGCAGGGAGGTCCAAGCACCGTAGCTAGCCAGTGTCTCAACAGTGCTTATTGAAGAAATCACTCCTCCCTGGTAATGTCCGCCTTTCAATCAGCAAGCCCCTTCTGGCCGGGTCCTGCCTGAGAATTCGGCTGGATGCCATTAGTCCATTCTTGATGAATCCGTGTGACTTGTTTTCATTTCTAAAGCTTTGTAATCCATGCTGAGTGCCTGTTAGGGTCTGGGCTTTGTTTTTATTTTGCCAGTTTGAAGTTTTGCAGGAGATGCTGTTTATTTTTCCACATAAACATGAAAATGAGCTGGCCTAATTCCTCTTCGCATCCTATCCTTTTCCACTGGTGCCAACGTTGGTATTTTTATTGAGTTCTTAAATCTGTCAACTACATGGGGTGGACAGATAGCTTTGCAGTGTGAGGCCTTCTAGCCAGCAAAGAACACAGTGCATATTTGTTTTCTCCTCTATGTTTCCTGTCATTTTAGGGTTTCCTTTTATTTTTTTTATTTTTATTTTATTTTAT
>NW_004524905.1:1065627-1088303 GCF_000260255.1 Octodon degus
CATGAAACAACTGTTACAAATTACCATCTGCAGTGTATTTTTTTTTATTAATTTTATTGAGAAACAAATAGTAAAGGGACAGTTTCAAAACAGGTTAGCGGACAGTTACAATAATTAATACATTGCATACTGTCTTGTAGTGGTTATTCATACATTTGTAGTGGTCATTGCATACTTGTCTTTGTAGTGGTTATTCACAGTACAAGATGCAGACATGATATCCTGACAACAAACACTATCAGTATAAATCTTTCTTCTCATTGAATTAAGGGCAAGTAGCTGTATATCTATCCTAACTATTTTGCATATACAGATACAAAATGGTCCTGCATTTATATCTCCTTTTTTGTTTAGTTTTGTCAGAGAAGGACATTCCATTGCCACTTAAATATTGTAGGTGCGTGAATTCAGCAAAATATTCCAATATAGTCCAGCAGTCCATAATAGTAGTGGCTTATCCGTAGGACTGGCAATGTCTGAAGTTGTTGACTTGAGGCTTTTACAGCTCAGCACATTAATATGGCTTTATTTTTTATACCTCATGTTTATACTTTTCTGCTGGATGGTTAAGACCAAGATAAAGGAAGACCTATATAACAAGAAATGTAACTTTTGTATCTGACAAGGTCAGTCAAATCCCCTCAGAAGTTACTCTGAAACCCTGCACCGCAGTTTGTAGATCCTTTGTTGGTTTCAGCCATGTGGATGAGTCACCGCAGGGTTTCCTTTTAGTAGTTCTTCATTTTCCTTTTGTTTGGACCTGCTACATTACCTTCACTGCTATTGTGTGATCATTTCAACCAGCATTTTTCTGGTTTGTCTTTTACTATATCTATTATCGATTTTTGAATATTAACATGTGCTCGGTTACGTTGCAAATTCTCTAGCTTCATTCAGGGTTTTTTAATTTTTATTTTTTAGCTGATTTCCATATTTTTGCCTGGTAAACAATGACATCATTTGCAAGGATGCATGTTTTTACCCTCATTCTTCAGTAATTTTTTCCTTCTGTAACTGAACTGGTTGATGCTTTTAGCAAAATATTAGAGATCAGCTTGTGCAAGAGTTGAGTTAGATGAATTTATTATATTTAATATTATATTTAGATGAGTTTATTATATTTAATGAAGCTGAAGCATCTCGGGGTGGCCAGGTAGCTCAGAGTACTAAAGCAGCTGCTTAGGCAGGTGCAGGGACCAGCGTTCGTTCGATGTCTGGTATGCCGTGCCGGCCCCACCCATGGGGCCCGCTGAAATGGTGATTGGGACTGGGCGTGGTGGAACATGCCTGCAATCCCAGCACTTGGGAGGCTGAAAACAGGAGGATCACTACGAGTCCAATCTGTGTAGTGAGACCTTGTAGACCCTGCCCTAAATACATTAAAAAAAAAGCAGAAGAAAAAAAAAAAGGCATCTTCTTCCATTTCTATTCTTTTGAGGGTTTTTTTTTTTTTTTGGTATAGATAGATAGATAGCTACACGCAGCTTTGTTCCGCCTTGTCTCATTATCCTTGACCCACTTTGCAGGGCCTGTCCTTTGAGTGGGTAGGTAGTTGGCAAAAGGGTGCTTTACTGGTGGCTAGCTTGGAATTAGTAAGGGGGTGTGTGGATGTCTATTGTAGACTATAATTGTATGCTGGATATATTGACTAGGTCTTCCCTAGGGTGATAATACAGTGACCCCAGAGCAAATGTATTTGTACATGCTTAGGTGTGAGAACACTGCCATAAGGTTGTTTAGGCCCTTCAGTCTTCTCCTGTACTGTACTGGAGACTTGTTTGTGGACTAGGCCTTCTCTCTGTGTCCTACCTGTGAGCTCTTTCCCTCTCTGACCTCTGGGCACCAGTCCTGAGGCCTTTTGGTGCCATTCTTTAGCTAGTTTCTTTCTCTTGTTTGTATTCTTGTCATTGACCTGCTTCTCAGGGGAATATTTTAGTAAAGTTTTCTTTTAACTCCAAATTAATACTAGCTAGTAGACCCAATGACATTCTTATTCTGTATTTTTGTCTACAGACCCCTGATGCTACAATGTCATTTGCGTTTTGTACTAAAATCCAGAGTACAGTATAAAGAAATACAGGCCTAATAATAAACTAATCTTTAATTATCCTTTTGATTTTATCCTGAAAGAAAATAGCCTTCATTCTTATTAAATTAACTTCCTGATGAGTTCTGCTTTGAATGCTTTTTGTGCACATTTTATACTTCTATTTATAAGCAAAGCATTTTGTTGTCTTTGCTAGCTTATGGTATCAGTATACATTTACTTCATCAAAAGAATTCACTTGTCCTTCATTTCACGCATCCAGGATAAACTTAAATTTCCAATTTGCTTTTTCTTCTTAAAAATTTTTTTTTGAAAAACTTTTATTTTTTTATGTATTTGGTACAAGGTATCGCTACGTAGTTCAGACTCATAGTGATCCTCCTGTCTCAGCCTCCCTAGTGCTGGGATTACAGGTATGCACGACCATGCCCAGTTTTGGTTGTCTTCCAACCAGTTATTTATATTACCAGATTTTTTTTTTTTTCAGAGCTGGGGATTGAACTCAGGCCCTCGCACTTGCCAGGCAAGCTCTTATCCCACTGAACTATCTCCCCGGCCTCCCATATTACCAGATTTATGCATGTAAAATTGGAAGAAAGCAAAAACAAAAGAAGTATACATGAACTTAAGGAGAGGAAAAGTACAAACAATTGAAAAAAGGAGACAAAACAAATTAATGCATTAACTGTGTACATTTGTTTTGCATTTATCTTTTTATAAAACTATGGCAGAATTAGTCTGTGAAGCCCTCTGCCCATTATTTTGGTGAACAATTCTATGTTTATATTATTTTTATTCAAGTAATCTGATTTTCTATCTTCTTTTGTTAATTTTAACATATACATTTAACATACACATTTTCCTACAAAGTACTCATTTTATCACAGTTTTAAAATTTATATAAGATTAAGAAATAGCGAATGCTTATTTTTCTTTGTCTTTGCTCTGAATATGTGTTTGTCCTCAGTATTCCTTATTTTTAAAAGATTTTATATATTCTCCTTTTAAATGAGATGAGTTGCTCCTTTGTATGAATGTGGCTACACAAAACTAGCTCTTGATTTTATTAGAGCTTTTGTGTTTCCAAATCACTTATTTCTCCCCTTCTCTTTAAAAACTCCGAATTCCCTTTAGTTTCTTTTCATTGTTTTTCTGAGTGTTTGACATTTAAATTATTTGTTTTCATTCTTTCTGAACAAGAAACACTTAAGACTGTATATTATTTTGCAATGTCACATTAGGCACATTCCAGTAGACCTGATAAGCAATGATTCTCTCATGCATTTTTCTCTAATAATTTATGCCTTTTTTTGTTTTTACTTTCTCATGTCACCGAAGATTTAGTTGTTTTCAACATTTTAAGCCCCAGAGTCTTTTCAGAATTTCTGTCACTACAATATTACTCCCATTCTGACCATAGATGCGTCATCAGAAATAGACCACATGCTTCCGGCCGTTCTGGGCCACCCAGGCCTGGTCCTGTTGGGTGGGTAGTGTGTACACTGGGCTATACTGCAAGGAAAGAGAGCTCACTACCTGGGTAGGACAGAGCAGGACGTGGGAGACTTCATCAGCCTTCTCAGAATGCCTCACGACGTAAAACTTATGAATCGCTTACTTCTAGAAACTTGTTTTTAATATTTTGGTCTGCAGTTGACTGAATCATCATGAAACCACGGTAAGAGGGGACTGCCGTGTTCTGGGACCTCCATGTTGTGAAGAGCCCACAGCAAAACACGCAGAGAAGACGCCTGGAGACAGACAGAGAGAGAGACTGTTGAGCATCCCCTCCTGGCCCTGTTTCCCAGCTGACTTCAGATGTGAAAGAGGATAAATCACTCTATGCAGTTGGCACTGCTGCGACCTCAGGTGGCTTCAGTCAGTCCCACCTCTGTCTGACTGGAGCCTCTCCCCAGAGCCTGGCTCCCCTGCAGAGACATAAAAATAAATACTGTTTTAAGCTATGATATTTAAATGTTGTTGCACAGCAAAAAATTATTAAAACAGTATGCACCATAGATGACTTAGCTTTAGGTCTGTGTTTAGTAAGAGGTGTTTCCATTTATATTATTAATGAATACTGCTTTATGCTTTCTCAAGTTATTTTACCTTTTGTATTACTGCAGTGTTTTTTTTTTTTTTTTCCAGATTGGGTTTCCTCCCTATGTTTCTGTAGTTGATTCTTTACTTCAGATGCCATGAGTTCCAAGAATTCTTTTTTTATTTCAGAAAAGAATTCTGCTCTGAGTTCCTCTGTAACTTTCTGCTGTTGCTTATTTACTATTGACGCTATTAATTTGTACATTTGAGCTGAGCTAGTAGAAAATAATTTCACTCTGAGTTCCTCTATGACTTTCTGCTGTTGCTTATTTACTATCGACGCTATTAATTCATACATTTGAGCTGAGCTAGTGTCCTCTGCACTTGTTCTGGGTGGGCATTGGATTTCCTCCATATGTTTCTGCATTTGATTCTTTATTGCAGATGTTATTAATTCAGGGATTTCTGTTTTCATTTCCAATCTGAGTTCCTCTATACCTTTCTGCAGCTGTTTCTTTATTTCAGAAGCCATTGATTCATTGATTTCAGCTGTGTGATTCCCAATTTGTTCTGTGTTAGTGTCCTCTGCACTTGTTATGGGTGGGCTTGGGTTCTGAGATTGCGTTTTGCTCCTTCTCATTGTCATTTTGTGTAGCACTGTCTTCTGACCTTTGTTGTAGATCTTTGGTGCAGTTACAACCTTGGCACCTACTAAAGTTCAGGTGCAGATCTACAAAGTTTGGATTTATCCAGCTATGCCTGGCTTGGGTCTGGCTGCTGTGCTCAGCTCCTTCCTGCTGCTGCCCTTGGGCGTGAACGTCTTGTGCCCCTTTGGCAAGATGTTCTGCTCCTGGACTAGCTGGGTGGTTCTGTCCCCTACTCTCTCTGCAGGGGATGCAGCTGCAGGGTTTCACCCCAGGCCTGTATGCCAGGCCTGAGCTGAGTCTGGAGGGGACAAGGTAGAGTAGGGGGGAGAGGCAGCTCTCCCACACACTCACTGGGCCTGGGCTAGGACTGGATCTGGGGGTCCCCAGAAAGCAGCAGAAATTCTCACTGGGTGGGCAGGGGGGGGGGTGCTGCGGAGTGGTGGTGGGGGTCCCAAGGGGGTGGAAGAGGGTCTCATCCACGCTGCACCTGGGCTGGGACCGGCAGGTCCCACTGGTGCAGGGTAGCCGGAAGCTCTCCCACACACTCACCAGGCCTGGGCTAGGACTGGATCTGCTACCTTTTCTATTTTAATAGTTTAAAAAAATTTTTTTTTCCTATATGGTCTGTGTGCTTTCAGTGTCTGTTTCTCATACATTAGAATGCCTTTTATTTATTATAATGAATATCTTAGTGGATGCTTTCTTATAATACATGCAATCCCTGTTTCTTTATATACCATTAACTAGTTTTCTACTTTAATAAAACATAGAAATGTTCTCTTCATTTCTCTTTTCTTCACTACCACCTGATTTCAGCGAGTAATATAACGGCTTACTGTTTTCCTGGATACTTTCCTAAGTGCTTGCACGCGCAGGCTTCCTGTGTTATAACAGCATGCGGTTTTACACCACGAAATTCCAAAGACACGACCTGCTTGGTAGTTGAGGCAGAGTCTGCAGCGGGGTCGCTTCACTGCAGGTCAGCGGCACACACACAGTTTGAGCCATTCTCAGGAGCAACCCACGCGCCAGCTTCTCGTGTTTCCTCCAGCCAAGCTCCGGAGAGTGACTTCCACTCAGGTCTTCAGTCGATATGCCTTCCGGTGCCCATTTCAGGTCAAATTTGAGATGCCACAAAGCCGCCTGTGATGCAGGCATTGTGCAAAGAAGCCACCACTTACGCAAGCATGAAATGAACGTCTGCATAGTTCCTGGTAGGGTGCTCTAGAAGAATAGACTCTAAAGAATAGGTAGCCAGTTCTAAAAGGTGATCTATTGGTTTGGCTTACAGGATCAGGTAGTTCCCACCAGCCGTCTGCATGGCGAGGAGACGGACCATCCAGTAGCTGCTTAGACTAAGAGGCTAGGAGCCACGGAGCAAGAGGGAGTAAAGCTGTGGCTCTGGTCAAGGGCCGGGCAGCGCAAGGAGCCGTCAGCAAGGCTGCGCCCACTCAGCAGCAGGAGTCTGTAAATCCAGGCCCCCTTCCTCTCCCTTCCCTTTACTTTCCTTGCACCTGGGCTGCAAAGCTGTTGGGTCCTGCCACCACATCAGGGCGGGCCTTCCACCTCAGTGTGCCGGCCTGCCTGTCAATCATCTCAGGAAGCGCCCTCATGGACACGCCCAACAGTGTGTTTCTCTGGTCCTCAGGGCTCTCAACCCGACTGAGAAATTGATAATCAAGAATTACCATCACACATTACACCTCCTTTCTCCTGAACCATTTTAAAGCAAACAACCCCCTAGGCAACCTAGTTTGTCACTGTTGTGGCTTGTGTGTTTATGGTCCCCCAACGTCTTTTGGGGTCACAGATTCGGCTCCTTAGAGGCGGCTGCATCTTGGGTGCGTGAGGCTGGGATCAAGGATGCGACCCTGTGCAGACAGCAGCCTGGTCTCTTTTTGTCTGCTCTAAAACTCAGAAAACAAAAGAGCTCATTTGGAGAAATGCGTGGGACCCATTTCCTGTTCGTTCAAATGAGAATTTATATTGATTTTGCAACCCAAAAATTATCTCGCAGAATTCCTTTCAGTTGTGCACGCGTCATGGAAAAAACAGGCATGCAAATTAAGGGACACGATGGCTTACACAACTCACAGAAACAAGACCAAGACCAAAGCTAAACAGCTGCGGGTGTAGTTCCCAAAACGCTTCTTCGGTATGAGGGCTTATTCCTCCCAAACGGGACCTTCGTTAGCAGACAGCGTTTTGGCACGTCATACAATCCAGTGGGACTTATTTCAGCAAGAGAGTTAACTGTGTGAATTTCTACCCTTAAAGAATACTTTTAAGTGTTTACTTCTGCTTCTTCCTTGCTCATCTCAAATATAACATAGCCTCCTAAAAGTACACCGCAGACACTACCAGCGTAGAAATGAACCTTTGCGCGGCTGCAGCTTGGTCCCATTTGATTTCAAGTCAGCGCAGAGCTACAGAGAACATTTAGGGGGATAACATCCCTGCTGCGATATTTGTGGGTAGGAACCACGTCTGCTAGAGGCCAAGCCCTCATGGGATTAGCAGTCTGAACTCTCACTGGAAAGACACGACAGGCACGCTGGTCGAAACAGGACACCAACAGAACCAGCCCCCAAGGAATTCCTTGCTGCTTCTAACAACATGTTGCTGACTGCAGAACGCTTTGGCAGGGCCGAGCTGGCTGTGCTGTACCACGGTTAAAGACCAATGAGACCAGGATCGTGAGATAAGTGCAGAGCAGCGCATCTGCAAATCCCGTGGGCCAGAAGCAGAATGCGAGTGGGGATGCTAACTACTTAGATCGAAATAAGGCGATGCCACTTCTTTCAGAGACATTTGACATCTGCTAGCTACCAAGTCAGGACAAAATCTGAAACCACACACCTGTCACTTCCTACCTAGCGTGTCAGTCTCTGAGGACCAGAATTTGTGACCCTAGTATCCTATTCAAGTCCTGGAGACAAGGTGAACTTTACTCTCCCCCTTTTCCTACTGCTCACCCCATTTTTTGGAGTGTGTGGTGTTGGGATTTAACCCAGGGAGCCCTGTGCTAATCCCCAGCCATTCTTTTTTTTTTTTTTTTTTCTCTTTTGAGACACGGGCTCACTGTGTAGTCCAGGCTGGCCTTGCTTTTGCGATCTTCCTGCCCTGGCTTCCTAAACAGTCAAGATTACAGCGATGTCTTTCCATACCAGGCAGTTCTTTATGAAGGAAGGCAAATATCCAGACTTTCCACCCTGATCTTACAGACAGGTCACAGGACACCTGGGTTTACATCCGGGGTTTTCCCTTCAAGCAGCCCTGACAACAGCATGGACAAATGAAATCAGGTGCCCCACCAGAGTGGTATTCATTCTAAAGAAGTGGTAACTTTGAAAATAAATCATGCTGCATCTCAAGAAATTAATGCAAATTTTGCCTTTTAAGTCACAGCATAGCCCTGAGAGTTAGAGCAGGGTGAGGATGTTTTAGCGCCAGCTGTAGCTCTAGCAGTGTTTCTCTTGTGGCATTTTATATCTTTTCCCCTCTTACCAGGAGGAGAACTCCATGGCAGGTTGAGACGTGAGCTGCATGGGTTTTAAGGCTGGCTGGCTCAAGGTGGTGATGCACGGTACCAGAACCCCTCATAGGAGCAGAGAACTCCCTAAATAAATAAAAGAAAAATACCTACAGCAGTAAAGAAGAGGGGGAGGAAATTCTTCAACACTGAGTCTGCCTTGGGGCAGGCGCCTCTTCCGCCAGCCCCTGCTGCATGTGAGTTTCCTCTTAACTGCGGTCACTGGAATCTCCCAGGAAGGACCCTGACCAGATACTTTTCTGAAAACCTATGGTTAACAAAACAGGTCCACAGCACCGTGCAATCTTTCCAGTTAGGGGACTGGTTCCAGCAAAGATGCTTTCGGATTACTCCAAATCACAGGAGACTGGCCAGCCACACAACAGGAGCTTGGAAACGACACTGCCTCTGTCCTCAGGTGAGGAGATGAATCTTCAACTCGGCAGTCTACACTGCAAACACTTGCCGAAGGCTCTGGGAAGAGGGTGAATTTAGCAAGCAAGCGAGGACAATCATAAAATCAAATCTCTATAAACAAACAACTTCGTTTCAGATTACTAAAAAATATTGATTGGAACATGCTAGATTCTACTTTCCAAGTTCAACATTTATTCCTTAAAGCAGAAAAGTAAATAAAATTTGACATTATCTATTGTGATTTAATGACCAGTTCATTTTCTGGACAAGCAAAAATCAACATTGTGGGCTGGGGAGATAGCTCAGTAGACTAAGCGCCTGCCTGGCAAGCGCAGGGTCCTGAGTTCAATCACTGGTAACACACACACACACACACACATACACAAATAATAATAATATTGTTCAGAAATTCAGCAAGGCTGCCTTAGTAGGCTTATTAGGAAATGTTTCCTTTTATCTCACTGGGAAAAAATACTCTCATATGAATGAAGTTTCCTGTTGCTCAAATATTTCAGTACTAAAGGAAAATGATTTATCTGTCTCAATTTAAAATAATAACAACAAAAATAATTTCAGATAGGATGATTTTTGGAGATGGTGAATCAGTGACCAAAGCATATCAGGCTTTGAATCTGCAACATCTAGGGAAACCTCATGAGGCCAACAGGGCTGCTGAAATCCTACATGTAATATCCCATGGCAGCATCAAAGACCAGGTGAAAACAGAGGGTTTCTTTTTGATTGCCCCTTTTTTATTTTCTGCCTTAGGAGTGCAGGTGCCTATTTTTACCTGCCCTGCAGTTCCACCTCAGTTCCCAGAAGATGGAATGAGATCACTTCCACGCTTAGCTTGAAGAAAGGTGTTGTGATTTGGGGCTCTTTCAAAAGGAACCATATAACACAGGGCATATTTTATAATGGTATTTTGTAATGGATCACGTAAGAATCATATACAAGAAGTGCAGGAAATCTGTCCACACACATAAACACTAAAGACTCCAGCTGAGGGTGTAGATCCTACTTCACAGATCTGTGCCAGAAAAGGCCCACAGTTTAGTGGTGGAAACTAGAAAGTCAGTGCCAGTGGGATGAACAATCTGTGCCAGCAGGCTGAGGGATCTGAACTGGAGCCAGGAAGCAGTGCTCAGGGTAAGCACCAGAGCTCCCTCACAAGCACCACAGCCACCCTCAGCAACAGTGAGGTCCTGAGCTTCTCTAGTGATGAGGAAAGCTGAGTTCCCATCAGGAAAGCCAACACGACAAGCTTCTCTGTGAGGCTGAGCAGTGCACCATCTTCTACTTTGGAGCCAGGAAGCGATGCTCAAGATGAGGACCAGAGCTCCTCCAAAGTTCATCTGGAAAGCCAGCATGACAAGGTCCTCCAGCAGAACAGCCCAAGAGAACTAGCAGCTTGCAGCAGCTCCAACACCTTCCCCAACAGCATGCCTAGCAGTGTTTTGGCAGCTTCTCCTGCTCTGCCTTTATACTGCTGGCAACAACCCTCAGGTGGGCCTCTCACATCCAGCACCATGTGAGTTTAATTCAGCTGGGTAAAAACTAAGTTGACCACCTGTTAGAATGCACTACAGGGCCAGGGAGATGGCTCAGTAGAATAAGTGCTTGCCCGGCAAGCACAAGGGCCTGAGTTCAATCCTTGGCTCTTCCAAGAAGGAGAAGGAGAAGGAGAAGGAGAAGAAGAAAGAAATGCACTACAAAAGGCAAGGACAGGAAACAGTTGCTCTTTTGGAAATCTCTGTGTTAAATTTCCTCTCTCAAGAGTACTTACTGCTTGGGTAGGCAGATCTATGGTTCTCAGGATGCCCATGCTTGAACTCCTGAAGCCTGTGAATATGTTACCTTACCTGGCCAAAGAGGACTTCACAGAGGTGATTATTCAAGGGATCTTGAGATCCAGACATTAGCCTGAACTGTCTGGGTGGGTGAGAGCAGAGTAATCTTGGAGTCCTTTACAAAGAGGAGCAGCTAGGAGGGTCAAGTCAGAACTGGAGATCTGATGGTGAGGGCAGATTTGACTGTTCACTGTGATGTGTCAACTTGAATGGAGTAAAAGGAAAGCACAGTTCTGTGCAAGTCTGTGGATGACTGACATGTGGGCCAGCAAAGTGAAGGCGAAGCTCCACCTCAGACATGGGTGGTATCAACCAATGGGCTTGTAACCTAGAGGAGGAATAAGGGAAAGAAGTAAGAAGTGCGTGCATTTTGCCAAGCTCCTGTCTTTGCTGTGTAAGGACCTTGGTCTCCAGTTTCTTCAGCCTTACAGTGCAGACTCACATGCCTCTCCAGGAGCTTCCAGGCCTTCATCTTTGGACTAACACGGCATCCTTGATTCTTCTTATCTGCAGCTTCCAGCTTCTCGGACTGCTCAGCTAACGGATGCGCTCCAGCTCACAGCCAGTCATGGTGGGATCCCCTGATCCCAGAAGCCCACCTGATACGTTTCCTTGCAGAGTTACACCTACATTTTCTACTGATGCTCTTCTCTAGGGACACCTCATACAGCAGAGGTAGAAGGGATGTGATTTCTGGCTTAGACAACGGGGAGAGATCTCCAGCAAAGGGACTTTTGCAACCTGCAGCAGCCGCAGAGGCAAGGAACCAGATTAGCCCTTCATGCCTCCAGAGGGAATACAGCCTCATTAGTACCCCCACATACCCCCAGCGAGGTTACTTTTGGAATTTTTCCATCAAACATCGTACAGTAATCCATTCGTGCTGTTGTGGCTCACCAAGGCCACACTTTGGTGTGGCAGCCATATGCAACCGCTACAATCACATCACACATAATGTATGTGTCTTTCTGTATTTGTGTTCAGTGGCTAGAATGGGAGTACCAGAAGGGCAGAGAATTTTAATACCACTGCCTACAGATTTCCTGCTCTGTTTTCCCATGGTGGCCGTGATGGTTTGGACATGACTTGGCATAGTATAGGCTCTCAATAAATTCTTACTCCATGAATGCATTGGTGGGAGACAGGGTGAATATTTATCAAGAACTCTGCTGGATCACCCATGAGTCTTTGCAGTTGTGTTAGGAATGCATTAAAGGTTAAGAACCACCATTCTCAGGCCAGACCGAATGAATTTAGCATCTTCATAATTATCATCTTCTTAGCATGTAGGTGAAATTAATACATGTTCTTTTTTTTTGTGTGTCTTTTTGAGACAGGGTCCCCTCACTCTGTAGCCTAGGGTAGTCTCAGATACACAACCATTCTCCTGCCTCAGCCCCTGGGAGTACTGGGACTACAGGTGTGCAGCACCACACTGGGCTAGGTTAACTTAATTTATAAATTTCTTCCTATGTAGACTAAACCTTATGTTAGTGTTTCTTTCTTCTTCATAATCTGTCAGTCACGGCTGTCACAACCGGGGGCCCATCAGGTGATGCTTCCATGACACACCATAACAGTCTTAATTTGTGTGTTCCATGTTTGCATAATGATAAAATCACCCAGTGGTGCCTTCTCAGAAGTCACCCCGGATTGTTAAGTGAAGCATGACTATAGTTCAGACATGAATGAGCATTGTAATAGCAATCTGCCTCCTGAAGAGGAAAGAGTTTTGAAACTTGTGACAATGATACAGGAACATAGACTGTAGGGATCCCAAGGAAGAAAGGGGTAATCTTATTTTCCTTCTTTTGTTCCAGTCTTTTTACTTATTTATTATTTGGTACAAGGTCTCAGTACACAGCTTGGACTCGTAGTGATCCTCTTGTCTCAGCTTCCCCAGCGCTGGGACTACAGGTGTGTGCCACCATGCCCAGTTTTGGTGGCCAGTGTGATACAGGGCCAGCATGGCATGCGGTATCATGGATTGAGCCCCAGACCTTGCTCTTGCCAGGCAGGCACATAGACTGCTGAGCTATCTCCCCAGCCTGATAATCTTATTTTCCACTGCCTTCTTACCAATAGAAACCACTTCTGTCTTGCTCAGAGTTCCAGGGACATGCAGTGGCCCCTTTGGCTCACTTCCATTTTTTTTTTTTTTTTCTGAACCAGGGATTGAACTCAGGCCCTTGCACTTGCCAGGGAAGCGCTTACTCCACTGAGCCTCTCCCTGACCCATCACTTCCATTTTGAGGCTTACCAATGACAGTGTAAGGAGATCAGCCTCCTTTGCAAAGCTCTGCTGGATCTAAGCAGTTCCTTCAGTGGAGCTGTGTTTGTGAGTGTGGTGCTAATCTCCCCCTTCAGGAGGAGATTCTGGATGTTGCATGAAACTCTGAAAGAAAACACACCTCACAGTTGAAAACAACAAAATCTCAGGAAATCCTTTGAAGAGCAGTTTTCTTTGCAAGCAATGTCTCTCTCTCCCTGCCTCTCTCCTCTTAGTTTATTTTACTGGCCTTCTTCCACTGGAGTCTGGCAGGTGTTTGCCCAAAGCCTTTGGTTAAATAAAATTTTCATTGTTGTGACACACAACTCACTTTGAACACTCATTGCTTCAATATGTTGATGATATTGTTTTGGTAATTTTGCTGTCACAGTATGGATCCTTAATAGCCTTCAGCAACATTGCAGTTTTTGTTTTTATTCAGTGAATATGATGGACTATGTGGTTCCATGGACTGGTTTCCATCTCTTCTCTCTCCCCCTTCCCATGGCCTTTTTTCCTGCAGTAATTGAGTTGTCTTGCTTTGTTCTGCAAAATCCAGCCTAGTGCGAAGTGGAGACTTGATGCAACCTGTGTGCAGGAGCAGAGACAAACACGGCTCTGCTCAGCTTGTGCCTGGCTGGCTAGATGTTCTGGAGGAAGGGGTCACTCCACCTTTGCTCTTAGTAGCAGCATCAGGACTGTGTGGAGTGGTCATGCCCACAGGACACACCTGAACGATGGTAGAGCAACAGCAGGTCCTGTGCGGAAAGAAAATGGAGCTGGTTCTGCGGTATGAGCCGGGTTTCTGCAGAACAAGCTGCTCATGAAACCTTAATTCTCCATGCGGGCCATGCTCAGCAGGGTCGTTTGCACAGTGCCTGGTCCCACGTGCTTTTCTTCTATGACATTATCAGCTATTGTGAGCAAGCCAGCGAGGAGTGGTCATACATTCTGGAAATGTATCCTAGTCTGTGACCCCCTAGCATAATTTTATCATCTTCATATTTCATTCTGGAGGGAGTCAGTGGAAGACTGGGCTCCAGGACAGCTGAGATACTGCTTCCATTCAGGGCTTTAATTAGCTTAGATGTGATTTATGAGAATGTACTAAAAAGTTCATCCATAAACAGTGCCACAGTTGAACCAAGCAAAGGGCCACATTAACCGTCTGTGTCTAACGCCAAGTTGACATATTTGCAGCATTTCAGTTTTCATTATGCCTTAAAAAAAACCTGATAATAAAAGAGTAAAACCAGAACAAAGGCCATATCAGACCCCACAGTTGCAAAAATGACAGGCAAGACAAATGAATGTTACAGCCTCACTTTGGATTAAGTAAAGCAATATGCAAGACTTATTTGAGAGTAGAATGAACTTGCAATTCCAAACAATGAGCTTGTGTCTGAATTTCCAGCAACTCGATTTTCTCCTTTACTGTGTGCTTCTGGTTGAATTGCTCCCCACCTCCAACTCCTAAGTCGAAGTCCTAAGCACCCAGTTATGATCAGATGCTGTACCAAAAGGGACAACTTTATGTGGAGTTAGAGTTCTAATGAGATTTATGATGGTATATTAGTCACTCTGTGGCCACACAGAGATAAAATACCCAGTAACTGGAATTGCAACGAGGACAGGTTAATTGGCTCATGGTTTCCACCTAGGTCAGTCCATGGTAAGCTGGCTCCCAGGTAAAACAGCGTGGTGAAAGCACCCAGTTGAGGAAAGTTGCCCACCTGAAGGTATCCAGGAAGTAGAGAGAGAAGAGAGGAAGCTGGCCACAAGACTGCCCGTCCACTTCTGCCCTCTCCGTACTGACTAACCTCTTCAGATCAGGCCTCACCCTCCTAGCAGCACATCCTGCTGCAAACTTATCCATGGATGAATCCACCAGTGGATTCCACAGCATTCTAGGATCAGATAACCTTCCAAAAGCCCCACCTCTAAGTGCCTGAGATCTGGGGGGACACTGTAGGTCTAAACCATGGCAAGAAGCAACTTCCATGAGTTCAGTGGTGTCCTTATACCAAGGGGCAATCCAAAGACACAGATATCCACCGAAAGAAGATGGAGTGATGTGTTAAGAGAGAAAACAGCTGCCTGTAAGCCAACAAGAGAGGGTGGAACGGGTTCTTCCATCTCATCCCTCAGAGGGGACCAATTCTATCCTCCAGACCAGAGAGACAGTACATTTCTGATGTGAAGTTATCTGGGGTGTGGTATGTACTTTATTATACCAGAGAATGCAAGCTAAAACATTGTGAGTTCTCCCTTCTCCAGAGATAGCCTGTTAGACCGTGGGTTATCTATGCCTTTCTTCCCATGGCTGGTGATATGCAGCTGAGTAGGGGCTGTATTTAATGATCAATAGATGATTGCTAATTGCATGAGCTGTCTGTGAGTTATCTGTTGCTCTGTAATAAATACTGCCCAAAACGTAGCGGTAGAAGGCAAGCATGTGTTTATTACCTCACTATCATTATTGACCATGGGTAAGGGATCTGGCTGCAGCTCAGCTAGAACGCATATCTCCGGGTCTGCCCCAGGCTGTGATCCCAGTGTTAAAAATGACACACCCTGTTCTATGTAACTAATAGCTGATCTTCATCATTTTCCTCCTCACTGGACAGATACCTGACACCTGCAAGGTAAAGGCGGAGAGATTTAGATTGCCTCACTGCTCCCAGGCCAGGGTTTGTTTGCCTCAAGGCAGAAGCAGTATTGCAAGAGGGCCTGGGTGAAGGAAAGCTGCTCTTGTCATAGGGGTCAGGAAGCAGGGGGCGGGTGTAGAAGCCGAGGAGCGAGGTGCACCGGGCTGGCCTCGCCCCTGGCGACCTATGTGCAACCAGGCCCCGCCTCCTGCTAGCGCGTTTAGCTTACTCCATATAACATTCTCCTGATCTAATCTCATGAGGAACTAGGGACGCCCCAAAGACACTAATAACATTGTTCAGAAGAAGAGTAAAGCCCGCAACCCGCACGCCAGGCCCAAGGCTTGGGCTGCAAAATGGTGAATCTCAGAAATGGAAGACCATGTCTCTCTGTGCTCATCTAGGTAGCTAAGGACTGGATCTAGTGCTGGTTTTCCTGGTTTCTGTTTTCTCTGGTTGAAAATCAGCTGTCAGCCTGCCGCTCCTTTGAAAACAATCTTTTTTCACTCTCTGTCTTTTTAAGATTCTCAAATTTGATTACAACCAGTTTTAGCATTTTTGTTTAGAGATTCTTGTTGAGTTTCACACGATTTCTTGAATTTGTAGATTGGTGCAGTTTTATGTTCTGGAAAAAAAAAATTCTTTTATTATGTTATTCCCTATTTCTGTTTGGTTCACCAGCAGTGCATGCGGACTCTTTTTATAGTAAGCCCATTTGTTCTGTTTTATCACTTGAAGCAGAACCAACAAGCCTTTCTTAGATTCGGCATCTGAGCCTTTCACTACATGAAATTTTGGCAAATCTAGGTTCCAGTCTCTTTAGTTCTTCTTGTGGTGCCCGGTTTCCTTGTATGCCTACTGATTTTTCTCTTGTTTGGAAAGTGTGCTTTTCCTTGGGCAATGCTTTTGAGAGCTCTCCGAAGCTGGAGAGGGAGGTATGTTCTACGGAGAGGAACAGAAATGGCTCGCCAGATCTCTCTGGTCCATAGTGCTTGTGACTTTTTGCAACAAGCATGGAAACTAAAGAGTGACATTTGGAAATTTTTACAGTGACTTGGCTTGGCTACACCACTGATGTGCCATGTGTGTCCTTTTTTTTTCATTCTTTAGCAATTCATTTTATTGCATTTCTAGCAAAGTTTGAGATTTTTCTGTGGATTGAAAATGAAGGGGACAGGGGAGATAACTCAGTGGAATAAGCACTTCCCTGGCAAGCCCAAGGGCCTGAGTTCAATCCCTGGTTCCACCAAAAAAAGAAAGAAAGAAACAAATAGTCCAACTGCGCACCACAGATAATTTTAGAGGTACATCTTGAGCTAAATTGGTAGGTTAGTATGTCTTAGAATTCTCATGTGGTATGGCTGTTGGTTACAAATTCATGTGTGCACCAGATTATATGTCTTTTTAAATGTATCATTTTGTTGGTTTTCTCCAGTCTCGGGAAAGTGTCTTTATAACTCCTTATCCTGGAAGTTTGTTTTGAGTTTATTTTGCCTCAAACTTACACTTCAGCATTTAGCGCTTTCTTCTCCTCACTTTGAGGCAGAAGGGTCCTGTGTTAGGTTTTCTGAGCTTTCTCGGGAACCCTATTATGAATTAGAAACTAAATTCACCAAAGGCCCCTAGAGAAAAACCCTGTGGGTGTGCTACCATCCAGCTTGATTCTCGGCTCCCCTTTGATTTTTGCCTGATAAATTCACATTGTCTTGCCATCCTTTGGTATTACGCATGCGCACACACCTGTGTGCTTGCATCTTATTAACACAGGAAGAAGTTTAATGAGGCTAATGGGCTCGATCAGGCTCACAGATGGGGTGACAGCAGGTGACTCTCACACAGCCCTGAGCACACCTTTCGTGCTCTTCCTAATGCCCTGATGCAAAGGGACCTCTTGCATCCACCTGGGGATCTAGGCTGCGCACCCGACGTCTCATTCAGGCATAGAAATGATGTCAACTAATGCAACAGCAGCAGCGCATTACTGCTAGAAGACACGTGAAAAATGGAGATACTCATATATTGGTAATAGTGTGAATCTTTAGAGCCCCCTTTTTTTTTTTTTTTAAATGTGTTCATTTATCCAAGCACAATCCAGGACTTAAATATACTTGGTGATATGATTACTATAGCAATTTTCATATAAGCATGAAATTAGCATATTCATTATATGCCTAAATAATACTTTTTTTTTTTTTCTCAAATGAGCACCTAAAAATCTGGCTGTTACCAGGGGAACAGGGTATAAGTTATATAAGTTAGAGGGTATAAAGCTAACAGATGAATAAATGTAGAGAGCTATGTAAAATGAGGAAAAAAAAGAGTCAGTAGTCTATATTGGAAATTTGTTTATACTTCTGGATATTAACATGTCAGTAAGTATTAAAAGGTTTAACTTACACGTTCTTTGAACTAGTGTCAAGAGTGGCATTTTTGCAAGGGGAACAATACAATGCAAGACACATTTTATAAGACTATTTTATAATCACCCTGGGAAATCTGTCCACACACTGAAGACCAAAGAATCCAGCTGAGGGCCTGGATCTTAGTATCCTGCATGAGTCCAGCTGAAAACCTAGAGCTCCTAAATGCCTCCTACAGGTGCAGCTGGAGGCCCAGCGCCCACGACAATGTCTCTTTCAGGACCGCTTCGCAAGCTAGGAATTTTATGCAGCAGGGGTGAATGATGTGTGCTAGCAGGCTGAGGGATCTGAACGGGAGCCAGCAAGCAATGCTCAAGTAAAAACCAGAGCTAACCCCAGAAGTAGCACAACCGTCCTCAGCAATAGTGGCATCCTGAGCTCCTCCAGCAAGGAGGAGAGCCAAGTTCCCATAGCACCATCTTCTCCTCCTGAGTCAGGAAGGAAGCTGAACATAAGGGCCAGAGCTCTCCCAAAATGAACTGTGGCCATTCTCAGTGATAGTAAGGTCCCGAGCTCCTCATCCAATGAGAACAGCCAAGTTCATCAGAAAAGCCAGCATGACAACGTCATCTGGGAGAACAGCCCGAGACAACCAGCAGCTCCCAACAGTTCCAACAGCTTCTCCAAACAGCTTCTCCAGTTCAGCCTCTTATGCTGCTGGCAACCACCTTCAGGTGGGCCTCCCACACCCAGCCCCACTTTAGTTCATTTCAGCTGGGAGTAACAAGTTGCCCACCAGTTAGCGATCCACTACCACCTTCAAACCCACATAAGAAACTCTCACCTGCAGAATTGGCTCCCACGGAAATAAAGCTGCGTAGATAAGGGGCAGTGTTCCAAGAGGCTACTGGAAACAGAAATAAATGCCTTTCTAGAGAGGCATCGCGAGGAAATTAAGATCCATCGGCAGTGGAGCATACCGGGCAGCCTTTGAAAAGAATGAACTGGAATGAACATCAGCTCTGTTGTAGCAATCTCCGCAGTGTACTGAATACTCTAAAACAAGAAGCACAAAGTTGTATATCCTGTTCCATCTTCGTGAAGCTATGGCAAAATTTTATGTGTGACGACAGGTAGGATGAAGAATAGAGACAGGTATGTCCTAGATTGTTCATGCACACGGGTGATGGGGAGGGAGAGGGCCGCAGAGAGGGGAAAAGAACCATGTGGGGGGCAAGCTGGACGACAAGCCAACTCCCTCTGCTCCCAAGCTGAGCCCTCAAACAAGAGCTAAAGGAGGAGGTCACCACATGTGGGCATGCTATCAAATTATACAAGAAAGGATTTTAAATGTGGTGTAGGGAGCTGACATGGAAGTGGTTGTTTAAGGGAGCAGAAATGAAAATACTGACATGCTTGGCTTTGGGTTTGTGGGGAAAGGAAGTCATGTTCCATTCAACAGCCTTCTGGGGATCTGATGGAGACGGGTGGTCTCAGTTTTCCCTCTGAAACACTGTCTAGCTCCCTTCTTCCTTCAAAGCTTTTGTTCTGCAGACATAGCCCAAGCCCAGTCCCGGCGAGTGTGTGGGAGAGGTTCTGTGCTCCCCTGCACTGGCTGGACCCCTCAGGACCCAGCCCAAGCCCAGAGGGGGAGTGAGAACTTCCACCATGCTCTCGGGACCCCTCCAAAGTTTTCATTTTGCTTTTAAACAAAATATGGAGTCCTTCAAACTTATTGTCCTCCTGCCTCAGCACGGGGACTGCATGGTGGACCACCATGCCTACTTTCTTTCAATTCTTGCTCCAGGCCTGGTCACAGTGGAGAAAACTGTGATTGGCCGGCTGCTCCTGTAGGGAGGTGAAGCAGTGAAGGTATCCCAGAGCTCTTGGTGAGGCTGGCCCTGCTGATGTGTGTGCTGGATGAGCACGTGCTGAGCACCAGCTGTTTTCTAGGTGCCCTCTCATGTGCCAGGCGTGCACAGCATGACGGTCCATGTGCTGGGAGAGCCTGAGAAGTCTTAAGTAAGTAACGCAGCAGTTCTACACATGGGGTGTAGAGGGGGGACCTATCATGCTCTAGATTTTGTGCATTGTGTCAACTTGAAAAGTCTAAAGGTTGAACTAAGCGATTCAGCAGTGGGCCAGGGTCCTTACCTTGTGAACATCCTAAGCCCGTAAAAGAGGAGGACGCTGCGAAGACGCAGGTATGAAGGTTCCCCTCCAGGGGGTGGTAGCCTGCTTACAGTATAGGGAAGACAAGAAGCTCGCTCTCCCACTTCCCTTTTGCTCGCATTGCTTTGGTGTCCTCTGCTGCCTTGAAGTGCTGCCGCTGCACCCGGTCACCCTGACATGCAATGAAATCATGTCCCACGCAACGGCCTCGCAGGGGTAGGATGGAGACAGTGGCATGGACTGAACACTCCACAAACTGTGAGCTAAGGAAACCTTTCTTTCCTTCATTGTGAGTGTCGGGTATTTTTATTTATTTATTTTTTATGTATTTAGGACAGGGTCTACAGGGTGTCACTATGTAGATTGGACTCAGTGATCCTCCTGTTTTCAGCCTCCCAAGCGCTGGGATGACAGGTGTACACCACACCCAGTCTCAGCCGCCCTCTCTGTGCATCCCACAGGCAGGACCAGCACAGCATGCTGGGGATCAAATCCAGGCTGCTGCGCTCTGCCTGTGCAGGTGCTTTAGTCCACTGGCCTATCTGGCCGGCCCTGGTGTCAGGCATTTTGTCTCAGCAGCAAGAGAAAAGTAACCAAGACATACAGTCAGACATTATGGAGCCCTCACTTCCAAATTGCTCACAGCTTTGCTTAGAATTCGGAAGACAACCTCAACAGTTTCCCTGAGATCCTTGAGTTCAAGTGTGTTTTTCAGACCCTCTGATAAATAGAAAAGTGGGGCCACAGCTCTTTTTCTGTCACTCTCTAAAGCAGGGAAGTTGAACTCCGTGGGAAGCTGTTCATGGACGCCACCGTGTTTTGCTCTGTATTTAAAGAAACAGCGATTATTCAGTTAGCATTTTGCATGCTTGTATCTGGCAATCAGGACAACTGCTTTGAAGACAGTAATATGCAATACAACAGCCATTGTTGAATTCCTCTCATTTTGCTTAGCGAAATTCCCTATCAGTTTTCTTTCTTTTCATAATTTTTTATTCTCTTTAATGAAAAATACTAAAAAAAAAATTGCAGAACCTTTCCTTTCTGAATTTTGGGTGTCACGTACTTTGGCTCAGCAATGTGAGAAAAGTAACCAAGACTGAATTTGATGAAAAAATGAAGCAGGAACAGCAACAACAACAATTGCCTAAATGGGAAGCACGTGAATAACTTCATAGTCACCTTCAGTCATGCCTCTCATTTTTGTGCAGGATGGCGGGGCTACATTAAGGTTCAAATACCAGGAGCATGGCCTCTGTAATTTGCATTCACACACACACACACCCGCCTCTCTAGGTCATGCCCCTAGGACCCACCTCCGGCGGAGCACACCTCCTAGCTGCGTGTTCAGGCAGGAGCTCATGAATCCACAAGCATGCTGATGCGCACAGCACCCCATAGCCAATCATCTTCCCAACACAGGAGAATCTGCAGGCCTATTTTAGATCTCAACCGTGCAGGTGACAATCCTGACATCTTCGCAGTCCACGCCTTACCACTTATGGAGCCATAATGTAGACGGGTCTTCACCACTGCAAAGAGCCCTGCTGGTTCTCGGAAACTGAAGGAACTGACATAGATCACACGGGGAGGTGGGAACAGATGCAGATTAAAGAGTAGACACCACACCCTGCAGGCACGTCCAGGGTGGCCGCACCAGCTAGGTGAGGGTACTGAGAGCCGGTGTAGGCTGTTTGTATTGAGATGTGGCCTAGTGCAAAAGACATGCAAAATAGCACATCTGTGATTATTTCTATCGATGACACATTGAAATCACCTCCCCAGGGCTGGGGAGATAGCTCAGTGGTATAAGAGTCTGCCCATTGAATGCAAGGTCCCGAGGGGTAGCCCCACCACAAGTTCCCGAGGACTAGCCCCACCACAAGGACCTGGGAACTAACCCCACCTCACAGTCAGCACTTCTAAGTATGTGTTACCTGGAGGAACCCATTAGCCATGCTGTGTGTTGAAAGGGGCTGAGCAAAAAATACAGGAAACAAATTAACTGCAATTACGGAAGTTTCAAAATGAGTGAAGCTGGTGATACGCATGGGCCTAACTTTAGCCTTCAGCATGTGGAAAGCCAATTTTTCCAGTGCTGTTTATTAAAGAGGCTGTCTTTCTTCCAGTGAACATGTTTGGCCCCTTGCCAAAGATAATGTGGTTCAGTGTGTTTGTAGTTGTGTCTGCATCTTCTAATCTGTTCCATTAATTTTTGGGTTTGTTTCTTTTTTTTCCCCACAGTACCATGCTGTTTTTCTCACAGTAGTTTTGTAGTATAATTTCAAGTTAGGGGTTGCAATACTTCCTGCCTTGCCTTTTTTTCCCCCATAATGTTATTGATAAACAAATAGCAATGAGACAGTTTCAAATCAAATCAGTAGGACAGTTTCAATAATTAACACACTGCATACATTCTTCCTCGTGGTTAATTGCTGTACAAGATGCAGACTTGATATCCTATTTACAAACACCATTAGAACAGATCATTCTATTCATTAAGAGAATGTAACTATATATCTATCCCAACCACTTTGAATACAGAGATACAAAATGGACATTCATCTGTATACCCTTTTTTGGTTAAGTTCCGTTCTTTGAATATTATAGGTGTGTAAACTCAGCAAAATATTCTAAAAGAGTCCAGTAGCCCATAATAGTATTGGGTCTTCTGCTTGACTGGCAATGTCAGAA
>NW_004524905.1:1089260-1093705 GCF_000260255.1 Octodon degus
GTGGTACAGGGTCTCTCTGCGCAGCCTGGACTCATAGTGATCCTTCTGTTTTCAGCCTCTCTAGTGCTGAGACTATAGCTATGCACCCCTACACCTGATCTTGGGGGCCTGTCAGTGTACCTGGGGGTGGGACCGGCATGGCTTGTGGTGCTGGGGATTGAACCCTGGGTCCTGTGCTTGCCTAAGCAAGAGCTTAATGTATTGAGCTATCTCGCTGGCCTTTCTCATTCAAAATTAGCTAAGAAGCCTTTGCAGAGGGCTCAGATGTCCACCTAGGCCCACATCTAAGGACGCTGGAATAGGACACCTTAGCCCAAGTGTTTGCCTAAATCCTGTGTCTTCCACCCTTGTTTCAACTTAATCAGGCTCCTCTTTGTTCCCTTAAGTTACATACTATGGACTTGTTGCAAGCTTTACAGAAATATGATTCGCTTTAATATTTTACATCCTCTTTATTTTCAAACTGAGTATTTATTTCATGCTATCTAATTTTCTATCATAAAAAAGTTAAGTTTTATGATGGAGGATTATTTTCCAGAAGAGATTCACTATGGAAATAAGCAACGATTTCAATACATATGCCTCAGAGAACAAGGTCGCGGTATCTCCACTTAACTATGAGCTTTTCTCATTAAGCCATATAATTTAGAGCTTTCCTCGTGTTTTTCGAGGCTAAAGCACTCCATGACGTGCCGTGTGGGCTTGCTCCTGAGAGACAGATTTAGAAAAAACATTTGTTCGATTTTATGATAAAGGCCATGTTTACACTAGAGAGAAAAAGATGAGTATTGGGAAACCTGTGCAGCCAGGCTGTGGAATTCCATGGGAGGGGGTGCAAGCTCTGCCTGTCTCCAAGCCCTTAGTTAGCTTCCGTTAGTATAAAAACAGAAGAGCAGATTATGGAGCTTTTCCAGGCATTGCAGAACCTGGGGGGAAATGTACATTTCCTGGCAAATCTACACATTGCAATGTTTGTTTTGATCATGGAGAGAGAAATAAATTTTGGAAAAGTGCTTCTAGCAATTTTGGGGAACACATCTCTCCCCAAAGCATCAACAGCAAAACTCCCATTAAGGAGAGAACATCATAAAAAAAACATGTTTTTTTTCCCCTTTGATTTTATTTTATTTTGAAGAGTAAAAACAAAATCAAGAACACAAACCAGAAACAGACCAAGACAGGGCAACGTACAACAATACATTTGTTACAGATTTTCAAAACGAGAATAGTTGATTAACAATGGTTGATATGTTTTCTGTTTTTATCATCAAATTTATTGCTCAGATTAAAGGATATAGTTCTGTAAGACTGTACATATGATTGAATATTACCACTTGCTTTCAAGAAACCTTAAATTTTTGTTCTTGTCTCTTTTTTTTCTTACCTTAAAAAAAATTATTTTCTTTCTTTTTTTGGTGGTACCGGGGATTGAACTGAGGCCCTTGCACTTGCCAGGGAAATGCTTATTCCACTGAGCCATCTCTCCAGCCCTTAAAAAATTATTTTAAAGAGAGTATAGTAATAATTGATATGATATTAGAAATGGTACACATTTAGAAGACCAACATGACAGGTATTCAAGCTTGATTTTTGTATTACACACTGCTGTCCTTGATGTAGCTGCTTAGATCAGATATCAGCATACAGAGTTAGTCAAGGTGAAAATTCTGCACATTAGCTGCTATTTTCAAAAAACTTAGTATAATCACCTCAGCCATCCAGTATATATACTTGCATGTATTTTCCCCCTACAAACTATTTTTTTTTCCTGCCTCCAAAAAATGTTGCTGAGACCTGTGTGGAGAAAAGGCTTAAAAATACTTTAAGAAACTAAGATCTCACCAGTTGTTTTGTTTAAACATTTAAAGATACTATTTCATAACCTCACCATACTTTAAAATTTATTATTATGATCTTATCTTTGATCACCATCACATAGTCTACATACAGAAAAGGAGAATTTTTTTTCAAAAGTTTAGTTATTTGTTTATTCATAAAACAGAAAAGAAGAATATGACCAGAAAAGGAGATGAGGGAGAACCCTTGGAAAGGTTTGGAAAAACAGGTGACTGCTGGGTGTATTAGCACACAGTTGCAATCCCAGCACTCAGGAGATGGAGGCAGGAGGATCACTGAGAGTCCAAGGCCAGCCTGGGCCATATAGTGAGTTCAAGGCCGTCCTCAATTATGTAGGAACATCCTACTACATGTAGTCTCCAAAAACCAAGCATGAAAAGGGAGAAGGGGTGATTGAAATGGGAATCTAATATTGTTAAGGCAAGGGATCCAGGTTTCTGGGTAGATCGGGTGGATCAGTAGCAGAGAAGCTAAGGCATAAGGGCATCGGGAAAAACCAGCAGAGGAGAGAGACAGTGATGACTCTAGGTCGACCCCAAAGGAAACTGCGCTGTGAGACCCCAGAGCTGGTCTGTGACCGGATACGCATATGTTTAGTGTCAGCTGTCTGCTAGAAGTCCTGTCAGATACAACCTCACTCTGGAACAACTGGAACAGACCACACAAGCAAAACAGAGCTGCATTATTAGGAACAGTATCCAGTGTGCTTTCACCCCTCATCCCCGCTGTGTCCTTCTGGTTTCTCATGAGGCTAGAGAGAGCTCCACATAGGCATTAGCACAGCCCCTGTGACAGGCCATTTGCCCAGGGTGGGTGGCAGGAGAGGGTCAGGAATGGACTGTGGTAACCCAAGACGACCCTCGCGTCAGTGCACGGGCGGGCATGCACACGGGCTTATTCCAAAATAATTGACGGAGGACGAAATGGGGCTGGAGGAAGCGGGCATGGACGTCGCTTTTGGAGAGTAGACTTCCTCTTTTCCTTCTTTTATCTGCCGTGCTGGACCTGCACCCCAGGGCCTCTCACCCACTAGGAAAGTTCTGCAGCCCTGAGCTGCAATGCTGAAGCCAGTGGTGCCCTGACGCTTGTCAGTGCCCCTTCTTGTCCTTTCCTCAAATCCCTCCTCCTTCTTTTTTTTTTTTTAACCTGTTCTTTAGACAACTTTATTTTTTTTCCAAAATTTTATTGATAAACAGATAGCAATGAGACAGTTTCAAATCAAATCGGAAGTACAGTTTCAACAAATAATACGCTGCATATATTCTTCTTAGTGGTTAATTGCTGTAGAAGATGCAGACTTGTGATCCTATTTACAAACACCATTAGAACAAATCATTCTATTCATTAAGAGAATGCAACTATATATCTATCCAAACCACTTTGAATACACAGATACAAAATGAACATTCATCGGTATACCCCATTTTTTCTAAGTTCCGTTATTGAATATTATAGGTGTGTAAATTCAACAAAATATTCTAAAAGAGTCCAGTAGCCCATAATAGTATTGGGTCTTCCCCTTAACTGGCAATGTCAGAAATTATTGACCTGAGTCCCCCACAGCTCAACATAACAGCATGGCTTTACTTCCTATATTTCGTCTTCATACTTTTCTACTGGATGGTTAAGACCAAGGTAAAGCAGGACCTGTGCAACAAGAGTTGTAGCTTTTTAAATCCCTCCTTCTTTGTTATGCGTTTTCAACTCTGCCCTTGTCTTCCTATCAGCCTACCAGCCAGCACTTCGATATTTCCTAGCTGGCCAGTGCTCACTCTCGGACTATCACAAGCATTTTAACTCGGGGCTCAGAAAAATGCAAAACCCTGCAGTACCTGAAGGGACAGAGCAGGCTGGAGGGCTGAAAGGAGACGGAGCAATAAAGGGGACAAAGCTTCAGGTGCTCAGCTTGCACCAGGCTGACTGCTGGATTGCCGCAGTCAGGCTCCTCTTCTCCATACCCTCTAGGGCTGGTACCACTGTTAGCCTATTCTGTACAGGCAACCACTGACGTAGTAAGCCTTAAGTCACTGGCTCCACGTGAACTGCTGAGTGAGCAGCACATCTTTTTCTAACACTGATGCATCTCTGATTTTTCAAGTCCCTTTCTTAAAAAAAAGTCAAAGCAATACATGCACATGGTTAAAAACTCAACTCAAAGAGTAAAACAGAGCTCAAGTTGAAAAGCAAGAATCCTGTCTTTTTGTCTCCTTCCTAACCCATAAGCTCTTTCCTTAGATGTTACTCCTTTCGAACTATTTGGATTTTTATTTCTCTCATTCTCTGTGCCTATACAGAGTGTTGCTATTTTTCTATTTCCTTCTGAATTAAGTCCAGTAGTGCCTCTCATGACATAAGACGAGGGATTCATCTTCTACATTTTCCCTTCTTTCCCCTTCTGGGGATGCGTTGCTAAATGTTTAACAACTGGCCTATTTGGGAAGAAACAGCTTCATGCAGAAGACAGTGCTACACAAAATGACGAGAAGGAACAAAACGCAACCTCAGAACCCAAGCCCACCCGAAACAAGTGCAGAGGACACTAACACAGAACAAATTGGAAATCACACAGCTGAAAGCAATGAATCAAC
>NW_004524905.1:1098095-1107305 GCF_000260255.1 Octodon degus
AAACATGTTTGCTTTTTGTTTTTGCAGTGCTGGGAAATAAACTCAGAGCCTCAGCTTGCTAGGCAAATGGTGTACTAACTGAGCTCCAGCACTAGCCCTAAGGCATAAAATGTAGCACATGCGGCCTACATTTTATGCCCTAGGGATTCCTAGCTCCAAGACTATAGTAATCATATTAATTTCTCCTTGTACTCAACTGAGGATAGTAGAGCGTCATTGGTGCTCTAATCTGTATCCTGGTGAGTGAGCTGCGCAGGACCCAAGGGGACAGTTTGCGAGCTGACTGTGCAATCTTTCCAAGAATATAAAAGAAGGGAGGGTTAACCAGAGGATAAAATAAAGGGAGCATCTAGGACTTGACAGACGGGGTCCTATTGAGTTGCTCTTCAAATCTCTTATCAGAGCGCTCTGAATACTCTTGAAAATGATTGCTCAAAACTCTTGGGAAACTCTGTGTTTTCTTGCCCTTGTATTCTATCAGTCTCATATTGCCTTGGAATTTGCTTCATTTCTGTTTGCCTACTAACAGGGAATTCCTTCTCCTATTCTGCTGTGTGACACGTTTCAACTTACTGCCTCCGTTCTATGACCATCAACTACCAATTGTCCTTTGCAACTAAAACCTGGAGCCATCCTGAAACTATACAGCAGGGCAGGAGCCAGTGTCTAGCAATCTTTGAGCATCTTCACTATTCCTTGGCATTTGCGGTGTTTGCAGTGTGACCTTCAATTATCTCCGCATGATGACGACATGCTAGGTGGGACTTCTTTGGAAATCCAAGTAAACATTTCCAAATAAAGGAATAATTAATTTTCTCTGATTATAGCAAGGCTGACAAGTTATGGAAGCTGTGATATGCAGCAGAAAATCTGGCTTCAGAGCTCGAAATTCCTGGGTGTGCATTTGTAGCTCTTCCCACACACTGTGATGTTGGCCAAATTGCTTAATCCTGCTGAAGACAAGATGATGCATCTAAAGAACAGAAATCATAATTTCTATCAATTGAAATAGCTGCAACGATAAGAAGTAAGTGATATATTTTAGAGCAGATAGAGTAGAAATAAAGTAAATAGAGCCACTTACCTAATCTACTGCACAGAACGCTTGCTTGATAAATGCCAAATAGTATTATACTGAGAAAACACTAATGGAATGTAATATGTATTGCCCAACTGGGTGAATGAGGGAAGCTCTTGATTGTATTAAACTATAGTGGTGCATTCAATTAAGGATCATGTTGAAAGCAACTTGTAAATTCATGCTAATGAAGTAGCAAGGGGCAAAATGTAAAACTATAAGCAAGCATAGTAGTCTATTATTTCCAACTCATGCTAACCAATAATCAGTGGGTGTTTTTCCAAACATAGGTAACTTGTTTAGTCCTCTTTTTCTTTTTAATGTTTTTATTATAAACTCCAATGCCATGTTAACTAGAAATGACAGAGAGAGGTATTTTCAAAGCACGTGTGGAATACCTTGGATATTTGAATCTACTTTTTTCATTATTTTTATTGGTTGTACAGATGAATGGGTTTTTATTTGGGCATATTTGTGCATGCTCATAATGTAATTTAATCATAAAAAAAACTATTGAAGAAGACCAGTGGGGTTTTTCCTCATAAGTTTTTGTATTTCATAAGAGTGACAAGACTTGACTTTTTAAGCTTCTATCCTGTGCTAAACTTTTGGTAAGTCTTGAGACGCTCAAAACAGGGTAGAAAGAGCTTTCTGATGAAGTAACCATGGGTCATGCATACCATCAGTTTGGGGTAAGTAAATAGCAGGCCATTTTCACATTAGACAAAGGCAGCATGATGCTTTACTAGGAAGAGAGAACAGCAAGTTTGGAGGAAATGAGTGAAATCCTCCAGCTGTAATTGTGTCATCTTGCAGCCAGAAGGCTTGGAGCTCTGTCCTTCTGCCTATCTTAATTACTTCTTTACACATTACTGGGACAAAATACTTGAATAAAGAAAGAAAAGGTTTATTTATCTCACCGTCTGTGGAGGTTTCGGTCTGCAGTTGGCTGGCTCCAAGGCAGGGTCGGGTGGCAGAGGGGCAATAGTTTAAGGCAGATAGCAAAGCAATAAGAGCCAAAGGGGTGCAGAGCTAGCTTCTTTTCCTCCTCTGCATTGTGAGCCAGCTAAGCAACCATGCTATCTCCGCACCTTCCTGTTGCAGAGACTCAGGGTGCTTATAAAGAATGGCCCCTGGCCCCTGGCCAAATCACTCAGTTTACCTTCTACACTCCTCCAGTTGATGCAATGTACCGGCTGTGACACTGCCAACTAGCTGGCATAATGACTCAGCCCAATATGACTTTTCTTTCTTTGAGCCTAGTTTATTCTTTGTTTTCTCATCCCTAGGATCAGATTTTCCCTGCCAAGAATTTGCTAGCGCCTAGTGATAAAGACAGGGGTGGAAGGGACCTAAGTATATAAGTATATAATTTGGTGTGAACTGGAAGGGCTGATATTATAATAGGTTCCTAGCCTTAGAGTTCTACTGCTTTGTGTGTGAAGCGCCTTTATTTAACTTGAGGCAGGATGGATGTCAGGGGTTGTCCTCTCTGCCCACACACAATGCCTTAAAGAGCACGTTTCCTGGAATGATTCACTCGTCATTAGCATGAGCCAGTCAATCCTCGCTCAGCTGTGATTTCACACAAAGAAGATTTTCTTGACTTTTCTTCTTCACTTGAAGATTTCTAACAAACATGTCTACTTATCTGTTCATACCTGTTCCAGTCAGAAAACTGAAGCAAGGCCTTTTGGTGCACTCCCCGTGACTTCAATTCCTGGCTTCTCAGTACTAAGTGCTAGATAGCCAGAGGGCAATTTGATAAATCACTGCACAATTCATCTTGAAGGGTTTCTATTAGTATGTAAAAACCAAGGCCCAACATCATCCTGAAGCTCACCAAAGAGTCTGTTTCTATTCTCGCACCTGTTCTCTTATGATTAAGCAATAATTAAGAAAAACGAACCTCTGAAATGCATTAACTACTTCTGCAGTGGAAAGTAATTGGTCATGGGAGATTTTTATTAGCCAGCTCTTCAATTTCCAGTATATAACCTGTGTGGAAAAGTTTAGAAACAGTGATGAAAAATGCTGCTGCCTACTTTTCACAAAAGTTGTGCAAAATACACTGAGGAACACACATTTATCTCCTAGAATATCAGGCCCATTGCTTTATTCTTCTCGCTGTTGTCATTTCAGCTGATTGCTGCAGTTATTCGACTAGTTTGCATTCACGGCATAATGTTCTTTGAGTAAAGTCATGCTAAGATTAATTTCCTAATCACTTGAGATGGTTTAGCATACTGTTGGCTATTTCAAATTCCAGTAACATTTAGATCAGTCATCCCTCCACTGCTTGGTTTTCTTTGCCTATGGTTTTTTTTTTTTTTTTCAACACAAAACAAAGAGTTCTCTCTCTCTCTACCAACCCAGGGCTTCTCGAGAATCTCTGTTCTGCCAGCTGCAAAATCCATATGGCAGTGAGGTTCTGACTCCTGCAGCTGCTAGCAGTTCTGTCCCCCAAGTGAAACACTGTGCACTTGAGCCAAGATCTCCATAGCAACTGGGACAGCTTTGAATATGTTGTTGTCAAGAGCACTTGGGCAGTAACAGGACCCAGAATTTCCTTTCCAAAATGAAACTGGACATACGCATGTTTTAAAGATAGGTGTTACTGAAACCAGTTACTGTGTAGTCCTGAAAAAGTCAAGCCAAGCTTCGTATCTCAGCAGTGCATGACTCTGAAAGGGGCTAAAGGACAAAATTAACAAATGCAATGTCCCATTCTCCCTACAGTTTCATTTTGTAGAAATTGTATTCTAGTTCTAAGTTGTCTGCTAAGAACAGAGCCCACAATTGTTAAAGGAAGTTTCCCACCTACATCTCACTGATTATCGTGGACGGACAACTGCTATTAAAGTTCTGAGGTCTTACCAGTGTTCATGTTTTCTCTAATGTCTGACCACAGTCTGTACCTGGGGTAGATGTTGCTATCCATTCCTACCTTCAGATAGAAGCAAGAAGCCATGAGCATGAGATTTTCACATCCATTTTTCAGATAAATTAGCACCAAACAGAAAGACATAGCAGTACACACTGTATTTAATATTTAGAAGAGGCTCTCCAGACTATATGCACAATTGCTTACGAATTTCTCAACTCAGAATCCTGAGGTGGCCCATTCTAACATTTTCGTGCTGCATCTCACGTTCCCCGAGGACACTTGGCCAGGCTCCAGTCCCACCAGCCTGTGGCCTACATGGCACTGGTCAGCAACCAACATGTGTTGTGTGGCTTAGGGTCTGCGTGAGTGACCAGTACCCCCTCCTAGACCACAAGATGCATAGACGCTTTGAAGGCACACCTGGGAAGAGGTAGTGTTATTTCTCCTTTGTAAGATCTAGGGGACAACACAAATTTACAGAAAAAGACTAGCCTAAGAAGGTTCTCTTTCACAACTGTACACTGTTTAGATTAATCCTCTTGATTCAAGTAATACTAGTGCGTTAGTTTCACACTGTCAAGGCCACACTGTGTAAAGAACATGTGACATTTGCGTCTTTCCTCTACATTTAAAAACTAGCGTTATTTTTATAGTTTCACAAGACTACGACCCACAGACCATATATATGTGTGTATATTATATATGTATGTATATATAAGTATATATTTGTCTTCATTTATTGCAGTGTAGTTACATTGAGAAGCAATTTAAGACATGTTACAAGGCAAGCAAGCAAGATTTTACACTATTGATCAACTGTCCAGGTGAGGAATCACTATAATAATGATAGACAGGCAACCCATGTATTCAGACTCAAAGAATTTATTCTGTTCTCTATAGAAGTTGGGTAGAGATATTTACCACAACCCTATTGGGTGAAAGGCTGAATTGCAGGCTGACTTTCAAAGCTGGAGAATATGATCCTTCCATTTAAAGAAAGAAAGGGTTCCATAATGTCTTTGAGAATGCAGTATGATTTCCCTTATGAATTTAACTTTTGGTTTATTTTATTTTCAAAGGACAAGAGTACTTGGGGAGAGTTCATGCTAGCTACTCTCTCCATGCCTGACAAGTAGATGAAAATAAGTAACAAATCCAATTGCTCGGAGGTGGACAAGAGCACACACATCATTGGTATTTTCAGCCCGTCGTTGTACTCGAAGTTGCTCAGACACCGTTACCAAGAAATCTCAACTCATAACCTTAAGAAAATTTAAACAAAGCATGTTTTGGTAGAACTGTATTGGAGATGGAACCTGTACAAATATGTTCACAGTGAACAGTTCCCAGGTCCCAGATCAGAGGAGTGAAGTTTACGTAACTAGACACAAAGCTGTCCTAGGCCCTCTTGTATTATCTCCCGTCTTTCCCATCTTGTACAAATGCCAGTCACTTACAAGGCCTGCCATTGTTTTTCTGGTCTGTCACTCCTCAGTGCTGAACACTGGGAAACACAGGCAGGCATCTGATGCTGGAAACACTTCAGAAAACTCAAGGAGAAAGCTCACTTAAAGATGAGATACTGATTTATGTTTTTATTGCTCATTACTTTAAATCATTCCGCCACTGCAGATATGAACATGATGATTAGTGATTCTAGCCAGCCTCCTCTGTTAAAGAACAAGAAAAAAATTCATAATGAAGTTGAACAGCAAAGAAAAATCTATTCTTCACCCTCTCTGAAGAAGACTCCTTCTTCAGACTCTTTTATGAGGATGAAAACTGAGAAATCAGATGACGTTTGGAAGGAAAAATAAAACAATTGTTGAAATGTACATATGCAGGTTGGTTTACATATGTATTTTCTTGTGGAATGGAATACCAAGGAGTTGTACACTGCTGCAAGTGACCCCAGAGAACATATTATTTTTGGACACTGTTCGGTCTGTGTAGAGGAAGTTTGCTGTGATGGTCAGCATGAGGAAAGGAAACCATGTTGAAAGACAGGAGCAGATCACAGAAGAGGGAAGAGTATTTAGGTAGAGAAACACAATCAGGGGAAATTGGGCTGCTAGCAACAACATTAGGCAGCACAACCCTCTGGCCCAAAAGGCTGAGTCAGGACAGACACAAGTTTGGCCCATGACCCCTGAGGGCCAGCAGTCTATCCTCAGGAGGCCCACGAAAGACTCAAGTTCAAATATATACCATTCATCACTTTGTAAATCGGACAATTTCTGGCACTTTTTTTGCCAGGCACATTTCTGTTTTGGTCGTTAAAATGTTGGTATTCTTTTGTTACTGACAACAGAAAACTCAGATTAGCTGTAGACACAACCTTGTACCGGAGCTCTTTAGAGCTTATTTCTGTTTGGATGAAACATTATGTTTAGTGGGCAGCAGCTTTCCATTTCCCCTTGCCCAGCTGCTGGGAACCACCGTTTTATTTTCTGTTTCAGTGAGTTTTTGAGTATGTTTGAGACTTGTATAGGTGAATCATGCAGTATCCGCGTAATGAAAAGTTCCTTCATGCTGCTGCGTACGGTAAGACTTCCTTGTTTTCTATGACTGAGTAATGGTCCATTTTGTGAATGGTCCACTTTTCTTCTATGAATTCACTTGTTGGCGAACACTTGCCTTATTTCCATACCTGGGCTGTTGTAAATGCTGCTGCTACAAACACGACAGTGTGGATCTCTTTGATATTCTGATTTCCATTTCTGGGGAGAAGTGTAGACATTCAGAGGAACAGATTGCTGAATCATTCGATAGTTCTAGTTTTGGTTTTTTAAGGAAGCCATGCTTTTTTACCTTAGTGGTTACATTATTTTATATCCCAACAAATTACGAGGGTTCTAATGTGTCTATGTCCTTGTCAAAACTTGTTATTACTAGTTTTATAGCCATCCTAGGATTAGAGAGGTTACAGTTAGCACTATTTTATGTTGCTCCAGCATTCGTATCGTGCATAGGTCTCGCTGTCTCATCCTAGAAGCCGGGTTTAATCATCACTACATAATTTCTAGATCTCCAGACCTCTCGCTCTCTGCCCCCTCCCAGTTTCTGCATGGTTGATCCAGACTTTTGCTTTCTACAGCCTCCATGGGCAGATACCTCAATATAGGAGAGCTGCATACATCAACTACAACCACATCCAAACACCAACAGTGTGAATGTTTCTCATCTTTCTTTTACTTTTTCTTTTTTTGGCAGAACATGGCCTTGAACTCAGATCCTTGTGCTTGCCGGGGAAACGCTTATTCTACTGAGCCATCTCCCCGGCCCCTTTTATTTTTCTTTCTTAATGTTCTTCAAAATAAACTATTAACATATATGAATCAAAAACTGAAATGTTATTTCATTTATTTATTTTTGAAATTTGATAATATGGTTTATTGACCGAGAGGAAAAATAAGCTAATTACTTAATATTTCAGTGTACATCTTCAGTTAAAGTTAAATATTGACTTTTAAGTAGAAGCTGAAGTTTGAGCATGTAATTGTTTGCATTGTATATGGGATAGCTTGGTTAACTGTACTGCTGATTAAATTTTGAGAATTTAAAGGCAGTTCCAATGGTGGCAATGAAAGGATGGGACGGATACTGTTCATCTTCGGCTATTTATTTGTTTATGTGGTAGCAGGGCTTTTTTTTTTTTTTAACATTTTGAGAGTTTATTTCATTTATTTATTTTTGAAATTTGATAATATGGTTTATTGACTTAGAGGAAAAATAAGCTGATTAATATTTCAATGTACATCTTCAGTTAAAGTAAAATATTGGCTTTTAAGTAGAAGCTATAGTTTGAGTGTGTAATTGTTAAAAATTGAAATGTTATTGTTCAGGTGTAGTTGATCCTTGCTATAAGTTTTGTTTTTTTTTAAATGTATTTGATACAGGATCTCACTACACAGCTCTGAATTGCAGCGATCCTCCTGTTTTCCCCAAACAAAGCGCAAGTGTTACCTTAGAAAACCAACATTCTGGCAGTGCTTTGCAATATTTCCGAATGTAAAAATATCTTCAATTAACTAACAACTGTTTGAGTATTTGCACACTTTCTTCATCCTGCACTACCTGTTTGACCCCAACAGTGAGACACAGCCTTTCCCAAAAGTGAAGAAACTTCATCTAATTGCGACAGAAGACCAAGACAGAATTACATCATGGATCGCACAATACAGCATCCACACAGATGAATAGACAGTAGAGTCTTACAACGTACTTCAAGCTCTAGACATAGAAATTGAGAGGAAAGCCTGCTGACGGTGCAATGCAAACAGAACCTGCACTGACTCGAAGAAGACAGAGCTAAGTTTGAAAATGTAGATGCCACTAATGTTTGGGAGGCTAATTCTGCAGTCAGAGAAACTAAGTGCAGGTGGAAACTCCTTGCCCAGGCATACATTTTGTTTTCTAATCATTTACAGAATACATTTGCTGTTGGAGGGTTGCCAGTTTTCCTCCTGGGGCCCAGGTAGGAGAGGTAACGTGCAGATCAGTATGGATGGGCATGGCAACCTCCCAAACAGTTCTAGAAGCTTCTTCATTTTCTCTATACACTGAACATCCATTGTCGGACTTAATAGATTAAAAAGTTAAAGAAAAATCATTTCTGTGGTGATGGACACTTCCAACGGGCTGCATTTTTTAATGGATTTGTTGATCTTGCACAATTACTGAACGTTCCACTCTTAAGCATTCAAAGAAGGTGAAATTAACTTCAGGTTAACTAAGAACTACACAGCACAGATTCTAAGCCATATTTCAGAGCCTTGGATTGTGGATTCAGAGATGATTTTAAGATGCTAAGAGCATTTTTCTAACAAAAGTTTTCATTGGTTGATAATTGCTGAGTCATACAAAGCAGATCTGTGTCCCTAAGGCTGGTCATGTGTAGTTGAGGTTGTTAAACTAGAAAAAGAATAATGGTACCTCGAGAGGCTCAGGAGGGGACACAGTAGGGGGATGAGGAGATTTCTGCTCGTCAGGTACAATGTTTTAATCAAATAGGAGGGATACATGTTAGTTCTATTACACAGAGAATAAGCATAGTTAACAGTATTGTTTTCATAGAATTCAAACTAGCCAGTCCAGTGGAGCTTGACCACTTTTCCACAAAAATGATGTGTGTTTGATTTGATAATTTGAATGTCCTCAGTTGATCATTATGCAATGGCTGAATGTAGCACAGGGTCACCTTGTACCTTGTAAGATGTACAATTATTATTTGTTTAAAAAAATC
>NW_004524905.1:1108690-1116120 GCF_000260255.1 Octodon degus
GGCCATAATAGTAGTGAGTTTTCCATAGAACTGGCAATGCCAGAAGTTGTTGACTTGAGCCTTTTATAGCTAAGCCTGGATATTTTCTTTTTATTTATTAATTTTTTAGCCTGGATATTTCGAAGTGGGATAGACAAGGTCTCATGTGCTAGTAGAGCTATGCCAGAGGTACACAAGTCCATATATATCAGCAGGCTCAATATCTGCACTCTTACCTGCTAAAGATGACCTAGAGGAAGAGGAAACATGAGAGAAGGAGAAGTAACATTTTATTTTGAAACAGGATCTCACTGCATAGTACAGGCTGGTCTTGGACTCATTTATGTAGCCCAGGCTGGCCTCAAACTCAGATCCTCCTGCCTCTCAGCCTTCAGAGTCCTGGGATTACTGACTTACACCACCACACCTGGAAAGAAAGGAGGAGAGAACGATCATTTGAACACATGCAAAGAAGGGAAGACATTTACATGTCTTCGATGTGGGTATTTCTAGATACTTCCAGAATATTCCATCTAACTATATATAAGACGCATCAATATAACCTGTCCAAAAGCAGGCTCCTGGATGTTGAACAAAAGCCAGACATAAGGAAACCCCATACTGAAAGCTTCTGTGTATATAAATTTCAAAGAAGGCAAAACTCATCCAATAGAAGTGAAAATAGAACTTACTTTTGAGGGTGCATGGGGGAGCATGAGGAGTTTTTGAAATAATTGTAATGTTCTGCTTCTTACCCACACGCTAGTTTTGAGCACATGTGCATTTTGTGAAAATTCAATAGCTTGTACACTGGAAAAATATTTTCATTTTATTATAATGTATAAAAAGAATCCAGATCCGGGTATACAGATTGATTATTTTTCACAAGTGGAGCAGAGTTATTTTGTTGGCAACTGAACAAAGAAATGGAACCTTATTAACCCCCAGAGAGACCCTTTCCAGTCACTAAATTTCATCCTAGCTCTAAAATATCTGGATGAATCATGATTCTTGTGCTCCTGTATATATCATGCAACGAGTTCTTTTTTTGTGTCTGACTTTCACTGAGCTTTGTGTTAGACATCCATTCACGCTTGTTACACAGGCTACATTACTCACTGTCCCTGGTGAATAGCATTCTATGATGTAAATGCAACACACGTTACTCATTTTTCAAGGTTTGGTGGACATTTGGATTGTTTCTACTTTTTTGTCGTAATGAATAAAGCTGCTCTGAACATACTATACACGTCTTTTGGTGAACATATGTTAGCATGTCTGTTGAACGTATTCCTAGCATCGGAATTATTGTGTTATAAGATGTTCATTTGTTCAGCTCGATGAGATACTGCCTAGTGCTGTTCCACATTGGTGCACCAATTTATCCTCCAGTTCTACAAATGCTGTTGCCCATCCTTGCCAACAGTTGGCATCACCTATGGATGCAAATCTAGCCTTTCTAGGGCATGTGGTTAAACACACAGACTTTCCTGTATATATCACATACTTTGGTGAGGAGTTTGAGGAAAGAAATTCATAGATATTCACTCTTACTGTTAAACTTTATCGTTCTTTTACTTCTTTTTCCTCTAGCAGCAGCTCCAAACATTTCTTGTCTTCTAGGATCAGATTGCCAGAATTTTTGGACTTAAATCTATATTAGCTCAGTCATTAAATCAAATAATTCAGGGTACAGAGGCAGATCGTGACAATGATCTGCCAAACAGTTTGGACAGATCAGATTGCAATACAAAGCTATCTCATAGTGGTGTAACAGCCAAGTGAAAGACTTCGCTGTGGTGGTGCTTCAGGAAAATCAACATCATGACACAGCAAAAAATAGGCTAGAATTGTGATTTTGTTTTCAGGGAAACCCAGTAGAAAAAAAAAAAAAAAACTGCAATAGTCCAGGTGATAAATTCTGAAGACTTTAGCAAAAGTGATATCAATGGATACCACAGGAGGAAGGGGACATGACATGCTAAGACAGTAGGGTTCAAAGGAGCTAGTAGCTGGGAGGATGGCACCATGACACACTGGTATCTTGGCGCCATGGGGAATTAAGTGTCTAGGGTACTGTGTACACATAGGATTACATCTAGAGGACAGTGAAGGCAGCAAGGAAGAAAAAATTCTGCCTGGAATTTTGGCTATGGTGGAGTAGAAGTATGAATAAAATATTCAGGTGCAGGAGAAGTCCTGTAGGAAATTAAATATGGGTCTGTCGAATTAGGAAAGAGAGATATTCCTGATGATTGAAAACATTGCTGGACAATGGAGGTATCAGATGCAAGCAAGGGCCCTTAGAAAGGGTAGGAGACAGAGGAACCAGAGTCCTTGACAAAGACGAAAGCAAAATGGTATGCTACCTTGACAACAGAGATGCCAGCACTTGAGAGGAGCACAGAGGAATCCGACTCTTGGACTTTCAGTTCTTCTCTTGGTCATTAAGGAGGCAGAATTTCTCTGAAGGACTGAGAGGTATGAAAACACAGCCCCAATACTCACTCTTCTTGGAGCCCAATTTTAAAAGGACTGCTCGGCTGACCAACTACTGATAATGCATTTACATTTCAATAGATGTTTTTTAAAATATGTTTTATGTCCCTTTTTGCTCTCAGAATTTCAACCACTTGATGAGCCATGAATGATGGTGAGGAGTCAGGCCCTGAAAGAAGGAACCTTCAAAGTATGTTAAATTCTACATGGACGCAAACACAGCCTGTTATATAATAGGAATGATAGATGCTTGACTCAGGTTGACTTTTTATGAAATGAATGCTGTGGGGGCACATCAATGGAATCCCTGCTCCACCATGTTTGTCCTGCACGATGAAGACAGCTTGTTTTCAGAAGCACTCTTGCCCAAGACGGTCTATGTAGAAAGCATAGCTAGCTTTGTGCAAAGCCAGGTGTTTGGGAAGAGGGTGTTGATGTCCTCTTGTGCCTTATTCTCCAACGGAGCTCCTGAGGACCTTCTCAGAACACAGGTCGAAACTCACGGAACTAGCGGATCTCTGAGATCTCATTAAACATTTGATAGGCTTTATTGTTGCCTTGTGGATGGATGCCTGAGCAGCTTCTGTTACAGAGTACCTGATTAGATTAAGATATAATGAGATCTAGTTAACTAGCGAGGTTTGTTTTGTGAGAGATACTGAAAATCGATTATCTAATCTCACCCCAAACATTGGGACAGTCTTATCACCCAAATGGTACAAAATGGTATGATCCCACCATGGGTTTTATTGTCTACTAGCAACTGACTGGGAAAAGGACTGTGTTTCTCTCAGCCATTATTTGAGGTTGTGTCAGGGTGGAAAGTGGGCAATACCATCATTTTGGTCTTCCTAAGAGTCTTAATTTCTACACCGTGCCACAGGGGTCATACACCATGACGCAGAAAGAAAGCCTTTGCAATATAAGAGATATTTTCTAAGTGCCTCTGAAAAAAGATAAAATAGGTGAGTGTTTGGCGTTTTAATCAAATGATATGTCAGAGTTTGTTCTTTAAGCAATCAATCAAAGGAAAGAAGAAAGCAGGCAAAACAAAAGCCGGCTTCGGATAGATCTAAAACAATACAATGACAGTAAAGATCTAGAAATACAAAACAATAGCAGAACACAGCTAGTAAGTGCCATCCTTCAAGCTTCACATGACAAGTCTATAGTGAAGACCATGATATTATGCAGAAGGGAGAAAAATCATTATGTGCTTTCATATTGTTGAATCCAAGAGACAACAGTATTTCCCATTGAGAAGTAGGGTTTGGGTTATTTTAGAAAAGCATGTTGCTCAATTTATTTATTTATTTTTTTTCCAGTTAAATTGTAGCTTTAATATTTTCCTTGTGTGTTACAATCTCTTGCATTATCTAATTTTTATTCATTGTTAAATATTATAAAAGTACAATTTGTTTCATGTATTATATGTTATTCTAAGTAATTTATACTAAGATTTTGTACTTAATTTCCTTTTTTTTTCTCAAAGTTTTATTGATAAACAGATAGCAATGAGACAGTTTCAAATCAAATAGGAAATACAGTTTCAACCAATAATACACTGCATATATTCTTCTTAGTGGTTAATTGCTGTACAAGATGCGGACTTGTGATCCTATTTACAAACACCATTAGAACAAATCATTCTATTCATTAAGAGAATGCAACTATATATCTATCCCAACCTCTTTGAATACACAGATACAAAATGGACATTCATCGGTATGCCCCATTTTTTCTAAGTTCTGTTATTGAATATTATAAGTGTGTAAACTCAGCAAAATATTCTAAAAGAGTCCAGTAGCCCATAATAGCATTGGGTCTTCTGTTTAACTGGCAATGTCAGAAATTATTGACCTGAGTCCCCCACAGCTCAACTTAACAGCATGGCTTTATTTCTTATATTTTGACTTCATACTTTTCTGCTGGATGGTTAAGACCAAGGTAAAGCAGGACCTATGCAACAAGAGTTGTAGCTTTTTGGTCTGAGAAGGTCAGTGAAATGCCCTCAGGATTTGTCCTGAGATCCTGTACCTCAGATTGTAGAACCTTTATCAGTGCAGCCATGTGGATGAGTCACGGCCATTGCTTGGCCAATGTCATGTTGCTCAATTTAAACATACTTGGATGAATTACATTAATCTTATTTTGCAATTAGTTTCTATTCTAACTCCTTTCTGTCCTGAGAACATAATCTCTATAATTCCGATTGCTTATAACTTCTTTTACAGCTTAGCATAAGCTGTAGCCCGGTGAATGTTTCAAATGCCCTTATAAATGTGCATTATTCAGCTGGATTTCATGTAAATGTCTTCTAGAAATGTTAATTCAGTCAGCTTGCCTAGCGGCATCCCTTTTTGCGTGTGTGTGTTAGGTGAGAAAAATGTACAAGACTTAGGGAGTCTTCAAAGGTAATGCCAAATGATGAGTGAGGATAATTGTATATTTTTGCAGATAAACAAAAAACACCTGCTCCCTTTGCAGAGCCAAACGAAACCCAACTTTTTCTTTAGTGAGGTAGGAAATAATACTTAATTCATATAAGCTAAATTGACTGTCATTTACCTACTTTTTCAATTTACATCTCCTGCTAAATTCTGGTGGGATAATTAATTCTACCTACTTGAAAGTGTATTTCTAAGAACATCCAATACTCCAAAGTAAATATTTAATTGTCAAACTGAAGAAATATGACAATATTTACAAAAGATATATTCTGTTTCATACCAAGACATCCTGCAACTCCATTAATCCATTGTTTTTATTTTATTTATTTATTTATTTTTTTTTGAGATAGGATCTCACTGTACAGTTCAGGTTGGCCTTGAGCTCACTTTGTAGCCCAGGCTGGTCTCAAACTCGTAACAATCCTCCTGCCTCAGCCTCCCAAGTGCTGCGTCAGGCATGTGCCACACCCATTGTTTTCAGACTACATAAAATACGACACAATTTTCAAAATTCTGACAAACGTTTCTAATTTTCCACTATAGGAGTAGTTAGGCTAAGTACATTAATTAGACATAGATTAACCATACTGATCTCCTACTGGCAAAATGTACATTGCAGTAGCCCATAATTTTCTTTCCATTTCGTCAGCATCCTGTTAAATTTTTAAGTTTCACTAGATATCGTCAAAGGCTCCTTCTTTATTGCTTAACTATTCAGAGTTACTATTCTCTGAGATAATCTTAGAAATGTCCAAATGTTTGGAAACATGTAGCCCTTTATCACATAGCTCTACGACATCTATAAATGTGTTAATTTTCCTGTCCTGAGTACTGGTTTCCTGTCTTAGGAGCAAGCGGACTATGTATATCAGCAGGCTTTGCATAAGCAGAAGTCAAACGAAGTTTGCTGTTACGCTGAAGAGGAACCCTCTGATGAGATCTGGCCATTCGTATGCATACGTGCGGGTCCTGTCTCTACGGAAGGACCTCCTGTTGGAAACCTGTGAGTCCTGGAAAGCTATTCTTGCGCTGGAGCTACGCAGGATTATTTCAAGGCTACAGCCCCTTGCTGCAGGCTGAGACGAGAAGATATTTTTTGGCCCAAAGAATGACCATCTCTTTTGTACTGCTGGCTTCAGGCCCTGGGAATCATGGCTGTGAGGACAGCGCGGGTGAAGGCAGCCATGTGCAGGAGGAACCACATCTGTGCTCTCTGCTGACCAGATCCCAGGGCGCTTTCTCAACAGTACAAATCGTCACAGCTGGCAGCTTTCTAATGGATTGTGATATGTCAAGAGGTTTGTCAGCTCTCAGCATGTTTAATGTTTTGGAAATTGCTCCTCCTGTTTAAATTTCAGACATGACTCTCGGGTCATTGCAGTGTGTGTTGGAGTCAAAAATAGTTTTATAATACTACCCATATACCCCAAAATTATAAGGCAATGAGTTATAATGAAGCTTAGGTGGCGACCCTGCCCACCCCCTCTCATCCCCCGCCTTGGAAGCTTTCAGGTATTTGCAAAGCAGGTTTTCATTGTCATGTGATCACAGGAGGGTTGTCCTGTATGTCATGGAAAGTGTCCAGCAAATACGTTGAACAACATAACTAGCTGTCCTTGTTTGGACATCAAAGTGAATAAAAAACAGTTTACAATGATCTGAAGGTAAAATGATATAATTTTATATCTAAAGCGGGATGATTTTACTATAGGCCGGATTTCTTTTTTCCAGAAATGCGACTCTGACATAACTTGGGTCGTGGCCTGCTGTACTCCTTGGAAATATCCTAAGTGGAAAGTGCGTTTCAAACACGTGGCCTCACCGCTAACTTGGCACACCTGACACGTATGCGTACACTCGCGTCAGCCGCCCAGTGGGCCGGATTCCCTTGTGCAGGCCATGAGAAGGCCGAGCCACTTAGCTTATACCATGACACACAGAACTAGCTGTTTGTAGGCACTAAGAAGAGCGGCGGCTGACTTGGAGCCTTGCCCCACTGTTGCTACCCAGTCCATAAGAAAGTCCTGTACCGCACAAGACCAGCCCAGGAAAAGGATCTGAAGTCAAGACTCAAAGTGCACTGGCTGCCAGACGCCTACCCCTTCTGCCCTACTGTAAACTCAAACCACGTTAAGGTAACATCTGTCCATGCTCATCTTAGCTTCAGTAAGTGAAACCAATTATTTTATTTCTGACAAGTAGAAGAGTAAGATTTTTACTGCTGGAGAAACTAATTTATGTTGTTATAGAGCAGCAAGAAGTGAATATACCAGTGTGTTATCAGAATTCATTCACTCCTAAAGGTTTTAGAACTACTTTCTGCTTTTCTTTTTTATTGCTTTCTTAAACAAACAAGAAATGCCTACAGAAAAATTGCAAGATATAAAGAAATCAAGGAAGGATACAGCAGCCTAATGTATCTGAAATCTCAACATCCAGGGACAGCAAGAACTATGCTTTGCTAGTATATAAATAAAACACAGACAGACAGACAGACAGACA
>NW_004524905.1:1116395-1140785 GCF_000260255.1 Octodon degus
TGTACACTGAAAATGTGTAAGCAGGCAAAATGATCAAATTTAGGATTTTGGCCTCTGACTTAATTGTTAACAGCTTTGGATGTTCAAAAAAAAAAAAAAAATCCTACACTGCCTGATAGTTTAGAGATTTTTCTGCCCCTGGCAACATTTATAAGAAAGAGCCATGACTGCTCAAAGCATTTTCCAAAGTGTTTTGAGCAAGGATAGTGTTGACTTAATATGTGAATGGCACCCTGGTGATAGCTTACAGAAGGAGGAAGCATTTATTTGCATTATGGAGTATAACATCTACTACTTTGTAGCCACATTTGATGAAATTCTTTGGTTTTGTTTTGTTTCTTTACCTCCTGATCCCATTCCATTCCATTGTTGTCACCAGCAACTGTGAAAAGGCTATCAGCTTTAACAAGCAGTTAGACACTCTCAGGGATTATATACAGACCCAGATGGACGTAAAACATTCCTATCAGTCTTACCCACACATAATTCAGAAAAGAGCTGGCCTCCACTGCATGAATTATGAACCTGTTTTTCCTTGTTGAGAAACTTGGAAAGAAAGAAACAAAACCCTGTCAGGTCAGGGTCACCCGCCTTCGTCTCCACTGGGAGTCATTTGTCTCCTTGCCTTCCATGATGGGCAAGCACAACATTGACGATTCCCGTCCACATAGTTCAGGAGAGTGATTCAAGTTTGAGTTCTCTGCACTTTGGGCCTTTAGCCATATCCTGCTCTATTTGCAAGGACTATTTTAAAGATAAAAAGCTCCATGTAATTCAATCTCGCTGGATTTCACTTGGACAAAGTGCAGTGAGTTCTTCCTATTATATAGACAGCTGTGAAACTACTTCTGACCTTCAGAGGCAGCTTGTCCAGGATTTGACTCCCAATCTACAGCCTCAGGAGGCGGGTTTCCCGGGATAGGAACAAGCGCTGAGTGGGTTGGAGAGAGAGTGTCTCATCTGTTTAAGAGCACTTGTGGCCAGTTGCATTGGGTAGTTATGAATTCTGAGAGGACTTGCCAGCCTGGGGTGGAATTTCTTCACTCCTGGGACATATCACAGAAAAGCTGGTTTCCCAGGCCAGCAAGTCGAACAAAAGGGGCAGCCTGCAGCAAACTTGGACAGGGTTCGAGGTCATAAGGTGGAGATCAGTGGAAACTGGCCTTTGGAAAATGCCCATCTCCCTTTCTTCCTCTTTGAGATGTTTGTATGTCATAAGGAAAACTACATTTTGTTTCATACCTCACAAAGGAGCTGTGTTCGTGTCTAAACCATTAGTCTGGAAAATTATTTTCACATCCTTATTTCCTACTAATGGATCCAGAACCTCCTTGTGGCTCAGTTTTTCTGTATCTGCATAGAATAGTTTCATTTTTATTATGTTTCATCCTTATTTCCTGATACTCTAATTCCTTCATACACTTCCAATTAGATTGTTCAAAAACACGAAAACTGGCTCTCACACAAAGGCCATGCAAACAAGAGAACATTACATAAATATTCCTCTTAGGAAAGCATTCCTATCACTATTTAATAAAGCAATGTAAAACCTAGAGTCTGTAAAGAATATCTCTTCCCAACTTTGGAACTCGCTTGCCTCGAGGGCTAAGTGTGCATTCTATGTTCTGTTATATCGCGCGCGCACGCACACAAACACACATACACACACACACACACACACACAAAATGGAAAGAAAAAATAATAATTTTGAAGTACTTGCTAAGCAGGTGCTGTGCTGCTGCTGAGCTTTATCCCTGGCCATTTACTCCATTTTAAAACTCAGGTTAAGATTTTTTTTTTATGTCCCCAGTGGGAAGACCAGGGTCTTATTATGTAGTGCAGGCTGGTCTTGAACTCACTATGTAGCCCAGGCTGGCCTAGGCATGTGGCCATCCTCCTGTGTCCACCTCCTGAGTTGCCAGGATGACAGCTGTGGGCCAACATGCCTTGCTTAACTCATTTTGTATTCCGGGAGAAATCTCCATGTCTTGTCTTAGTAAGTACAGCTAGGAGCACTATGGGAGGGGCCCTGTGTTCCCACTTTTAAGATCTCCAAGTGTAAACTTATATATTTAAAAGCAAGCAAACAGGAGCTGGAGGCATAACTCATAATGTGAGTGCTCAGCATGCCTAAAAATTCAATTGTCAACACAAGAACAAGGAAAGCCTACACACAAATGAACAGACATCGTATGCACATGTACTTGTGTGCAGACATGCAAGCACACAACTGCAGAGGTGAGTGCCTTTCCAATTTTGCAGTCCTTTGGGAAACCACCAGAGATGGAATACAGTCATGACTGATGAAGTACTGTGGAATGTGATAAGGGCTCTTGATTAAAATGAAAGTGCACATGCCACTCTAATGGCAAGCAGGTAGCTCAGCTTTCTACCCCTGTGTATGTCATGCCAAGGAGAATGCACCTAGAAGTGGCCTTTCCCAAACAGAAAGGGATTAAAGTCTCATATATGTCACTATTCATTTTCACTGAATGTTTTTTTTTTTTTTTTCTATTTCTTATAGGTTTTTGGTGTAGGCATGTTGGTGGCATTGTAAGCAGAAAGATTCATGTCAGACTGTGAAGGTAGACTACGGCCTTTGGTCTTTCTTTTTCTTTTTTGTATTTACTACAGGGCTACAGTGTCTCACTACACAGATTGGACTGATAGTGATCCTCCTGTTTGCAAACTCCCAAGTGCTGCAATTGCAGGTGTGTGTCACCACACCCAGTCTCAGTCACTCTCTCAACATGCCCCAGGGGCAGGGCCAGCGTGGTGGTTCCGGGGATCAAACCCCAGTCCCTGCACTTTACCTAAGCAGGTGCTTTATAGACTGCTGAGCTGTCTGGCTGGCCCTATTACTTACTTTCTTTCTTTCTTTCTTTCTTTCTTTCTTTCTTTCTTTCTTTCTTTCTTTCTTTCTTTCTTTCCTTCCTTCTTTCCTTCTCTCTGTCTTTCCCCCTTTCTTTCTCTCTCTTCTCTCTTCTCTCTCTCTCTCTCTCTCTCTCTCTCTCTCTCTCTCTCTTGCTCTCTTTCTCTTTCTCTGTCTCTCTCTCTTAGAGAATAATATGTTTATCGAGGAAAAGAAAACTTCTGTCTGAGATGAACACAGGGGGACCTGAGTGGGTTGCCAAGAACACTGTCTTTTTTAGGGATTTTTGTAGAGCAAAACCATGAGGTGAGGCGGGTCTAAGGTGGAAAACATGGGAGCTCGCTAGGTGAGCATGAGGTGGGATAAAACTATGGCCAGCCGATAAGGTTACAAGCATAATTGCTCAGGGAAAATTGATTACATTGGAATCAAGCGAGCAGCAAGTGGATATGAATACAGAACTAGGGCTCTTCCTGTAGGGAGTTGGGTTAGTGCCTCTTCCTGGCTTTTTCAAGGTGTTTGATAGCTATTTAGAATATCATTCCCTGACGTCCATCCCTAGAGCCTTTAGTATTTCAGTATGCTTTGCCTTTGATTTAGTTCCTTTTGCATTATTTCAAATTTGTGAGATAGTAATACCCAGGTCCATATTTTCTAGTGTGTATATGTGACATCCTTTTGCTTAACATGTGTCCTTATGTACAACGTGCAATTGGACCTTAAAGTTTGCTTCAGTTGGAAGTCTTTTCCTTGTTGTATGTGAACATACAAATTTTATGCTTATTGATACGTTAGCCTGGCCTTCATTCTCTCACTTTGCATTGTGGCTCTTATTGGTGATATTTTCTCTTTTTTACTATATGATTTGCATACTTCATGTGTGCTCTTTTTGGTTCCATAGATTTTGGGGGCTGTGTAGGAGTTCTTATGATGCCTTATAAATAACAAAAGTAACACCTGTATCTTGACTTATCAACTCCAGACAATTCCAGGGATTTAAAGTGAATCTCTCCCTATTAAGAAGGAATAGAGGTGAGATAAAACTGAATTAATGGTAAACATTAAAGGACTAACTCATGGGTGAGGAGTTGAGAAGGCAGAATTCTGGGGAATAAAGATGAAGAGAAAGGCAGTGAGGAAAAGTCATGAACCAACAGGGTGTGATGTTGACCACTCAACTACTGAACAATAAAAGAACATGGCAGACCTCTCAGTACAGATTGTTTCTAACTTACAGTGGTTCCACTTAAGATTTTCTCAACTTTCTGATGGTGTAAAAATGATATGTATTTGGTAGTCAGAATGTTTTTAACTTTGAATACTGGTCTTTTCCTAATCTACTAATACATCTTACATACTGTGTCATAACGGTGGGTGAGTGTATTTTAGTCAGGCAGGTTGAGCATGGGTTCAGAGGCTAGTTACTATACATGCATTTTCAGCTGATAACATTTTCAATTTACAATGGGTTTATTGGGATGGATCCATCTATCTGTGCATGATTATTGCAAGCAGAGTTTATCTGAAAGACCCACAGGCATGAGCTCCCGACTAGAGTGGCCTGTGAGGTGGAAAACGAGAGGAAATTTACATTCCACACTCCCCATCCCAAGACAAAGTTTATAAAAACAAGGTATAAAAAGAAAAGTCATATTAATATGCTGAGCTGTAAAAGGCTCAAGTCAACAACTTCTGACATTGCCAGTTCTACGGAAATCCCACTACTATTATGGACGACTGGACTATATTGGATTATTTTGCTGAATTCACACACCTACAATATTTAAATGACAAGGGCATACCCATCACTGACAAAACTAAACAAAAGAGGGGATATATATGAAGGACCATTTTGTATCTGTATATACAAAATAGTTAGGATAGATATACAGCTACTTTGTCTTAATTCAATGAGAAGGAAGATTTGTACTAATATTGTTTGGACAGGATATCATGTTTGCATCTTCTGTTATGAATAACTACTATGAAGACAACAATATGCAATGTACTAATTATTGAAACTGTCGTACTAATCAGTTTTGAAAATGTTTCAGTGCTATTTCTCAATAAAATTAATTTAAAACATAAATAAATAACATGAAAATATAACAAAATTATAAAGTTTATGAACAAATGAAATCTTAAATGAGTTAGATTCTTATTGTCAGCATTATTATAGCATATATATACGTACATGTACATCTATATATATATATATATATATATATAATATATGCCTTCACCCGTTGATTAATCACCCATTTGTTCATCCACTTACGTATGTATCTATTTATTTAGCTGTATATCCACCTTTAAATTCTCCTTCATATTGATGTTAATTATCCCTTTTTAATTAGTCAATTGAATAACACTTTAGAAATATGTTCATTTTTATAATGTGTTATTTTAAATAAATAAATCAATAAAAATAAGACAAAGTTAAGTCAGTGAGAATTATATTAGTCTGCTTTCTGTCACTCTGCTATAATGCCTGGAAGACTCAGCTTACAGGGAAGAAAAGTTTGTTTTGGCTCACCATTAGCAGTTGCTCTCCGTGGTTAGCTGCTTTCAAATCTTTGACAGGGATTGAACCTGAGCTGTCATATGCTACCATGGAGTTGTATCCTTGAGGGAAGGGTTTTTAAAAAATCTTTTATTCATTTTAATGAGAAAAATAGATAAAATAGCAATGAAACAGTTTCAAAACAGGTTAGGACACACACACTAATTAATACATTGCACCTTGTTGTCTTCTTAGTAGTTATTTAGAGGACAAGATGTAGGCATGACATCTTGTCTAAACAATATTAGTATAAACCTTCTCATTGAACTAAGAGAAAGTAGCTGTATATCTATCCTAACTTTCTCCTATATATATATTTTTTTCACTGTGAAACAGTCCTTTATTTATATCCCCTTTTTTGTTTTGTTTTGTTTTGTCAGAGATGGGTGTTCCATTGCCGTTACAGAAGCTTCATGTGGAGAAGTCTTTAAAGGACCTTTACCTACTTGAAGCCAGTCTAAAGATTGTAGGTGCTTGAATTCAGCAAAATAACCTAATATAGTCCAGTAGTCCATCATAGCAGTGGGTTATCAGCACAATTGCCAATGTCAGAAGTTGTTGACTTGAGCCTTTTACAGCTCAGCATATTAATATGGCATGACTTTTTATACTTCGTGGTTATCATTTTCTGCTGGATGATTAAGACCAAGTTAAAGGACGACCTATATAATTCAAAATGTAACTCTTGCACATCACAAGGTCAGTCAAATCCATTCAGGATTTACCTTGAAACCATGCACAGCACCTTGCGGATCTTTTGTCAGTGTCAGCTATTTGGATCAGTCACGGCCATTGCTTGATCAATTTGCTCTCTGTGAAAGCTTGAGATAATTTTTTTCTCTCTCAGTGACGCTCCTTAGGCACATTCTACATCATTGATCACTTTCTTCTGTGGCCCCATAATCTCTTTGAGTAGAAAATTTGGGACACCACTGAGTTACAGGGTGTCACAGCAGAGGTTCTCTTATGTCCTGAATCCTCACTGACCTTGAAGGCCTAGGGCCAAAATATTGGCTATCCTTGTAGCTCCTCTATTTCTCTGACTTTTGGTCTGCAAGATTTAGTTGTTAAACATCCAGAAGAGAAGCTTAATGATATTATTACCCTGTAACAGAGACAGTTGAGCTTAACATCATTTCTGATCTGATTTCCTCTATACCTTTCTGCAGTTTTTTCTTTACTTCAGATGTTATAATTTTAGAGATTTTCAGAGATTTCAGGTGTGTGATTTTCAATTTCTTCTAGGCTTGTGTTTACTGCATCTGTTCTAGATGGCTTGAGGCCTGAGACTGCATTTTGCTCCTTCTCTTTGTCACTTTATGTAGCACTTTCTTCTGACCTTTGGTGTAGAGCTTTGGTGCAGTTATAACCTTAGCATGTACCAATATTATTATCCAAGACAGATTATGTGTTTAAGGCAGTTACAGTTTTGTATTTACAGAACTATAATTAGCAACACTAATAATGGGTAGTGAGATTTAGCAGTTGACAAAATTTTTGTATCTAATGGGTTTGCCTTTTAGACTCTAAGAACAAACATTATGACTGTATAGCTAAGCAGATATTAGATTGGGAACTTGTACTTAAATTAGTTCCCCTAAGTTCTGTCTGATCACCTCCCCTTTTGTATCTATAGTCTTCCAGACAGGCTAGTTCACACCAGTTATCTGTTGCCTCCTCTGTCAATCAAGAGAAAGAGGGAGGATGTTCTCATAGATCTGGGTCTAACACAGTGTCTCAGCTTACTGGGTCTGGATCTACCAAGTTCAAACTCATCCAGATTGGCCTGGCTTGGGTCTGGCTGCTGCAGCCCGTGGAAGTGGACCGACTGTGCCTCTCTGGCAAGATGTTCTACTCCTGGATTAGTTGGGTGGATCTTGATCTTGCCTCTCTGCAGGGAGTTCTGCTGTAGGGTTCTACACCTGGCCTGTCTGATGGAGGAGGTTCTGATGAGTGCATGGAAGGTCCCCCCGACACACCAGGCCTGGGTGTAGATGGAGCAGAATTCCAAGTTTTGTTTTTGTTTTTATTTTTTTGTTTTTTTATATGTAGAAGTTAGTAGTAGAAGATTTTTTAAAGTGTTTTCTATTACTTAAAATAAATTTTTGCATGCTATTTTTCTCGTTTCAGTAAAATTAAAGATGAAAACTAATTGAATTAGGTACTTTCCCATCCCTGGGACTACATACCTGGCATCAGGACAGGTTTATCTTGGCTAATGATTCTAGTGGAAGAGGTTGGGGTCCCAATACTTACTTCCAGTGTATTTTCCCAGGAACTTAACTTCATTCTGGTAGGCCCTGCCTCCTAAATACTCTATCATTTCCCAGTGCCACCATACTGGGGAGTAATGGCTTCTCCTTTGTATGAATCTTTTGGTTCTATGTCTTGCACTCTGAATAACTATTTGAAGTTAATGGTACAATATATTATTCTCATTAGCTATAAAATTTTTAGGTTCTTTTCTGTAAAAAAAAAAAAAAGACTTCAGAAGACTTTTAAAAGATATCCAAGATCCAAATTATTGTAGGGGTCTATAACATAATATTTATTACACTTTTTAGGAGCCTGATCTGTGTCTTGCTCAATCCACCAATTACCCAATCCAATTCTCATGCTACTCAAATTTAATCTCCTCTTCAGGCATCTCCCTATTGTTTTGAAAGGTGATTATTTGCAAAGTCTGACTTTTGGCTGACTTGTTACCCTAATTTTAAGGGTCTTCTTCATTCTTCATGTTTCTCTGCCAACCTTTGTTCCCAGAATCACATGGCACTTGTCAATGGCTGTGCACTCATTGTTTCTTCTGTATGAATTATAGATCCTCAGTTAGAAGGTGGGTATATGGAAGGTCAGATCCCATGTCTGTTACACCGAAAGAGAGACCCAGCAGGTGGCGGATCTGCTACGAATACATATTGTTGATGAAATGATCCTGTGGATTTGTATGCCACATGGTGCTAGGGTATCTTAATTAGGCACAACTCATTGTTGTTACACCATGGAATATGGCAATGCCTTGTAACTCTTTTTTAAGCATTTAAATCTAAAATTTATTATTTTTCTATTTTTTAAAGAAAATAAAAAAAATAGTTAAAAAGTCCCCAAAACCATTAGAAATGATACAAAATTTCAATAAGTCAAATGATAGGAATTCAACAGTGGTTGTTACATTGCATACTGTTGTATTCAAATTAGTTGTTTAGATTACCATATATAAGCATGCAAAGTTGGTTTTTAAAAGTTATAAGAAATTAAAAAGGAGACTAAAAAATGTTTGAGCAACTGCTCCTTCCAACAGATGAGCTGAAATCAGCAGTACAGTTATCCAAGGTGTCCTGTATATACATGTATCTTGTTCCCTTCCTTCTTTCTTTTGTCCTTTTCCTTATCCCAGGTGTTCCTTCCCTTGGAACAGATTCTTTTCCTTTCACAGTATCTAAAATACTTTCAGATTTTATTCACTCTTTCAGGTTATTACATGCGCGGGAAAATTTACTACTTGCACATTCAGGTCTGATTTCTTTCATGTTAATATACTTATGCATATGTTCTCTAGTTGCATATTTACCTACAAAAATCTTCGAGTTAATCTTCCTTTAGAGATAAATAATAATATTCGACTGTATAAATAGATCACATCCTTTTTATCATTCTTTGGCTGATGGGCATTTGGGTTGTTTCCAAGATTTAGTTGTGACAAATTGTGCTGCTATATGTATGGGTGCACATATATCACAGTGGGATGTTTTCAGTTCTGGAAAAAATACCCAAGAGTGGAATATCTGGGTCAAATGGGACCCCCAATCCTAGTTGTTTGAAGAATCTCCACATTGATTTCCATAGTGATTGTACCAGTCTACTATTCCAGCAAATGAAGAAAGGTTCCTTTTTCCTCTCAGCCTTTCTAGCACTTGTTGACTTCTTGGTTATTGGTTGACTTCCTGATGATAGCCAGTCTTTTGGGTGGGAGATGGAATCTCAGTGTTGTTTTCATTTGCATTTTGTGAATGGCCCATTTTGTTGAACATTTTATTCTGCATTTATTTTCCATTTGTATTTCTTCATTGATAAGTATGTATTCAATCTCAGATGCCCATTGTTAATTGGGTCTTTGAATTTTGGAGGCCTGATTTTTAAAAGTTCTTTATGTGTTCTAGATAGAAGTCTTTTGTCTGAGGGACAGTCAGTTAAAATTTTTCCCAATTTGCAGGTTTTCTTTTTATTTGGTTGGTGATTTCTTTTACCTTGTAGAAACTTTTTAGAAAGATGCGATCCTAGTTGTTGATTCTTTGAAGTATTTCTTGCGAGTTTGGTTTTTGCTCATAAACTATTTACCTACCCCTATGTCTTCAAGATTTCTACCTACTTTCTCCTCTCATAGATTTAGTGTTTCTGTTTTAATATTTAAATCTTTGATCTATTTTGACTTTAGTGTGTGGTGATAGACATGGGTCAAATTTTAGTGTTCAGCATGTGGAAAGCTAGTTTCTCTAGTACTGTTTTTTTTCCAGTAGTATGTATTTAAGAGGCTATTTTTCTTTCAGTGAACATGGTTGGCTGCTTTGCAACTTTTTTAAGCCTCCTGAAGGAGGTAGATTTTGAGTTGAAATACAATTACCTCAGCTAAGCTACCTTAAACTTAAACTGTGGAGCAATGAGAACGTGCGCAGCATTTAATAAGAAAGAAATACCCCAGGAATTGGGGTTATGCAATGAATCAAGCTAACTTGTGTTTTTCATAATTTGCTGACAAATAGTTACAACAACAAACTTTGGAATGCTTTTACAAAAACACCATTGTACATGAACAATAATTTTCTTTTAGCAAAAGGGGCACATGCACACAATTATATGATAGGTATTATTTGTCTTTTACAGTGTGCCAATTGGTATATTGGTATAATAACATGAAATGACATATATCTGTATGCAACCATAAAATGCTTCCCATATAATTCTGTTTCTATATATACAGTTGCAGAGAAGTGCTCTTAAGGGACACCTTGTTTTATTTTTTGAACATTCCCATGAGTTTACAGATTCTATTCATTTCATCAGTGTCACAGAGATGGCCAAGATCAATAAGCACTTGCAAAAGGGAAAGACTTGCTAGGCTGGTATAGAAGGACGGAAACCAAAAGCCTCCAAATACCTGTAGGAAAGAGATAAGATTCCATTTGTTCACAAGATAGTGAATACAAGTCAGTGGTTTCACACACCTTTCCCAAGACAGTAATGTTAGTCTGTGACCAAATTATAACAAACATTCAACTGCCTCAAGTTCTAGTTAAAAATCGTTTTAAAATTTCTTCCTTTTTCCATCTCCCTCCTCCTTCTTCTTGTCCTCTTCTTTCTTTTCCTCCCCATCCTATGTCCTCTTCCTCCATTCTCTCCCCTTCTCCCTCCCTTTGCTTCTCATTTTTCTTCTACATCACCTGGTAGCTAAGGTCATTTCTTTTCTACATGCAGGACGGATATGTCTTTTAATCTATAGAATCAAGAAGGCAAGGATCACTTGTTTCTGTCCCATTTCAAGGTATGATATATGTATACTTTGTGTGTGGGATGCTAATCTTAAGAAGTATGCGTTGAACATTTCTGCCTCTTCAGACAGTGGCACCCAATGCCAGCCATAAATAGATATTTGCCACACAGCTAGTCAGTCAGGCCTGCAGAGAGCAGTGATGTTGTGACCCAACTCAATGGGTTTGCCCTTGTTTAGTACAAAGCCATAGCAAAACCCAGGTACAAAGAGTAAAGAAAGTAGTAATAGTACTTGCAGCCAATCAAAGCTACCACAGACAATTCTCAAAGTAGTGTCTCTCCATAGACAAAGACAGAAAGGCTCTTTTATTGGGGAAACGTGTACACATTCATGTAGGACACTCTCACATTCCTGAGCATGCCCATATTACAGTCCTGCATCGCATATTAAAAGATCACCTCTGTACAACAGATACTGTAAAAGGGAAAGAATCTGTTCAAAAGGAAGGAACAACTGGGAAGAGGGAAAGGGAAAACAAAAGATGAAAGGGAAAAAGAAATATATACGTACATACACAGGATAGCCTCGATAATTGTGCTGCGCATTTCTGCTGCTCTTTTGAAAGGTATAGTTAATGCTTATTTTTTTTCTCTCCCTCCTTTTAAGTTTTTACTACTTTTTGATCAGTTTTGCATGCTTATATCCGATCATCTGAACAAGCAATTTGAATACAGCAGTATACAATATAATCATTGTTGAGGCCAGGGAGACGGCTCAGTGGAATAAGCACGTCCCTGGCAAGTGCAAGGGCCTGAGTTCAATTCCTGGTTCTGCCAGAAAAAAAAAAAAAGTGCCAGAAAAAAAATGATTGTTGAATTCCTATTATTTTGCTTACTGAAATTCTGTATTATGTCTTATTGTTTTTTAGTCTCTTCATAAAAAGCATGGACAGAGGAAAAAAGGAAGATCACCACTGGGTAGAGATTCCAGTATTACAAGGAGTACAGTTTACTGCGGTTACCTGCAGATGGGATTTGGGTTGGTTCCTTGTAAGTTGCCCTTAGAGGGCCAACAACTTTGAAGGGATACTAACAGTCATGAAGAGGAGCAGCCTCTCTGGGGTCCCTCATCCCCTGACCACATGCACAGGTGGTTGTCCCTAAAAGCGCTGCCTGTAGGCTGAGAGGCTCCCCTCCCGGCAGTCCTCACACGAACTAGTCACGTGCTCTTGAAGCAATCCACAACTTTGTTAGGCTTTGTTAGAGGACTAACGGGAGGTGGGAGGCTTTAGAATAATATATCATTTATATTAAGCAAGAAATTGTCTCCTCTTGGGGATAAGTCACAAACACCATCATCTATTACCACTCATCTTAGTCTCAATTATTGCCTGCTGTTAGATCCCATCTCTTATTGCGGTGAGGAAAAGTCAATTTCCCTGGTCACTCTTCGTTTCACCCTGGCCTGGGTAAGGTCAAGGCAGAGGGAGAGCTATCTAAGGACAACAGAGATGTTAAAAAGAACTGGTCAAAAAGCTACAACTCTTGTTGCACAGGTCCTGCTTTACCTTGGTCTTAACCATCCAGTAGAAAAGTATGAAGATGAAATATAGGAATTAAAGCCATGCTGTTATGTTGAGCTGTGGGGGACTCAGGTCAATAATTTCTGGCATTGCCAACAATTTCTTGACATTGCCAAGGCTATTATGGTCTACTGGACTCTTTTAGAATATTTTGCTAAGTTTACACACCTATAATATTCAACAATGGAACTTAGAAAAAATGGGGTATACCAATGGATGTCCATTTTGTATCTGTGTATTCAAAGTGGTTGGGATAGATATATAGTTGCATTCTCTTAATGAATAGAATGATTTGTTCTAATGGTGTTTGTAAATAGGATCTTAAGTCCACATCCTGTATAGCAATTAACCACTAAGAAGAATATATGCAGTGTGTTATTTGTTGAAACTGTACTTCCGATTTGATTTGAAACTATCTCATTGCTATCTGTTTATCAATAAAATTTTGAAAAAAAAAAGAACTGGTGATGCTGTTTTGCACTTTAGCGGGACAGTTGTTGAGCAGAGGTGGGGTGGGAAGAGCGAAAGGTGGATGTCACTGCTCCTGAAATGTCTTCATATTTCTCTGCCCCGGATCAGCAATCCCACTGAGACACCACAAAGCAAAAGAATACTTTGTGCTCTGAGGCACTCCTTCCTTGGCCAGGTTCCCTTGGACATTTTGCCTCTCAAATTATCCTAAAGGTTGTGTCTGGGATTACACACCAAATTCAAATACCATTTTTGCTGTACGCCAGAGGCAGAAAGTCTTTGTTGGCTGCTTTGGAAATTAAAAGGTAAAAGCAATTATTTGGTACACATCAAGGTCAATTGTTTAATTTTCTTAAAAAGAAAAACAACAACATGGAACATTTTGTCTCTCATTTAGGAAGGACAGCGGAGAAGTGGCAGATATCACAATGACGAACTCACTCACAGAGTGATATGGGTCATGTTAACATCCCAACCCCAGCCAAGTACAACCGTAAATTTTATAATGGATTGATCAAGCACAAAAATAGAGTCCTGTTCCAAAGCCACCCTGGAATCATTTTAGTTCCTCTGTGCTCTTTGCACATTAGATTAACTGTTCTTCATATTAGCTGCTTGATGACAGTAAATGTTCAAGAGAGAAGTGCAGAATATTAGGTGACTTGGTACAAATCCTGGAAATGCACATATGCTAATAGGCGGGCCTGCCCTCGAGAGCTTGGAGAGGGGAAATAATAAATCCTGAGAGTTTGGAGCTCAGAGAGAGGTCAGATGTTGCTGAGGTGTCTCCGACAAACCCTGTCCAAATGCAATTTGTCTTTAGTTGGTCTACTGTGGCTATTTTTAACATCATCATTTAGTCAGAGACTTAAAAGGTAGCTTGCAGATAAAATGACCCCACGCTGACACTCGGGTTTCCCTTCTGAGCACACAAATCTTTACTTTTTTGCTAAAATAAATGTATGCTGCCTGCAGAAAATAATAAGTACCTTAAAATTCTCATCTTCCTTTTTTTCATGAGCGACTCTCTTCTTTGGACAATGCCACTAAAGCTTAAGATGTACCCCTCCTTCTTTCAGCTGTAGGTTGTAACCTTTCTGGTTCCATAGCTTCTCCTTTTGGGTTCGACCAAGATCCCAAGCTAATGACAGGATGTTTAAGGCAAGTTAGTTTCACACTTATTTAAAATCTTCATGGTGGTGGATGCTAGAGCTATAAAAATTGTTGTGAATGGGATAGGTGAATGAACAATTGTTACACTTGACACTTTTGTCTACATACCTATATGCTCAGAGGGCTTCTCGTCTTTGCCTCACTGCCTTTGTGTTTCTTGTCTCAGCTCTGCCCTGGACCTCATCTGACCTATGCGGCATGCAACAAAGACAAGGAGGAGAGTCAGGAAGTAGTGTTCCCAAGCCCAAAGTGCGTATGGATGAGCTTCCTGGAACTATGAGGAGCTTCCCTAGATGTCTGCATAACCTTGACACATTAATATAGACATAAAGTCTCCATATTAGAGCGGTTTGCCTTTATGCACCCTCATGACCTGGGGGCTGGGTCGGAAGCCCCGCGGTCACTCACATCCCAGACCCCCTCAGTCGGCCTCTCAGGGGTGAGCCCAGGAATCTGCAAGGCCACAGGCTCTGCAGGGAAGGGGATGCAGGCAAGCATTTGAGAAGCATTTCTGCGCATCTTGCTTTATAAACTGGGAGGAATTCAGCCCATAGATGCTGACACCTGTGCACTTGGAGCACTCCTCTCCTGGGTTGGGGAGAACTCCATTGCCTGACAAACATTCATTTTCATTTCCCTTTCATTAGGTGATCCTGTGCAGAAGTACATTCTCTGGAAATTGCAAAATAACTCAAATCAAGCAAAAACTTGGGTGAGACGCTTTACTGTGTCCATCTGAATCACATTCTAAAAATAAATACCAAAGTTATATTTCTGAGTCGTCACTGAATTGCACTATCCATTACCCCACGGGGAAAGCAGGAAGATTTTCTCTCCTCCACAGGAGAAAAGAAGAAGGAAACACAAAAAGGCCCTACTGCAAATTGTAGGAGAAGTCATAGAGACACACTGGGTATACCCAGCCAGAGACAAACCATCACTATACCGGGACACCATTCCTACCTCTCTACCCAGAGTACCATTTCTATCAGGGCACAATACTTACCCAGGGTACCATTCTGCCCGAGGGTACTGTTCCCGCAGACGGTATTTTTCCTACAGAGGGTTCTGTTCTTACCGACAGGACCCCACCTACAGAGAGTACCATTCCTACCAAGGGTACCGCTGCTATCCAAAGTGCTGTTCCCACTGCAATTATTACTGCATCCCCACCCAGATTACCATTAATACCGGAGTAACATTCCTGCCCAGGGCACTGTTGCTACCCAGAATAGCATTACTACCAGAAGACCATTGCTACCCACAGTACCTTTTTTTGAGGTACCATTCATACCCCAGAATATCACTTTTACGTTCCAACCCAGAGTACTATTCTTACCAAAGGCACTATTCCTTCCCCAGGTTACCACTGCTGCTCAGAGTTCAGGTACTGCCCATGGTACTGTTCCTAGCCAGGGCCATTTCCTACCCCAGTACACTATCTTAAGTATTCCTAGCCAGGGTATCATTAGCTGGACTAATGTTCCAGGGTCCTGTTGCCACCCAGAGGACCATTACTACCAGAGTACCCTCACTACCTGAGGTGCTACTGCTACCCAGAGAACCACTGCTACCACAGGATCCTTCCTTGAAATACCATTCTTGCCCCAGAGCACCACTTCTGCATTCCTACCTAGAGCGCTGTTCCTACCCAGGGTACCCTTCCTGCCCAAGGCACTATAATTACATCCCCACCCAGAGCACTATTAATATCGAGACTGGCATTAGTACCAGAACACCATTCCTATCCGAGGCACTATTCCTAGTCCAAGGCACCACTACTGCTTTCCTACCAGGAGTACTATTAATACCGGCGTAACATTCCTATCGGGGGTACTAGGGTAACGTTCCTAACCAGGGCAATGTCACCACCCCGAGTGCGATTAGTGCCAGAGTACCGTGCTTCTACCCCGGTACTGTTGCTACACAGAGCAGCACGGTTGCCGCAGTGAGTATTGTTACTATCTACAGTACCATTACTAGCAGAGCAGCATTCAGGGCACGAGAGTAACATTCCTATCCAGGGTACTAGAGCACCGTTCTTACCCAGGTACTGTTGCTACACAGAGCAACATTGTTATCACAGTACCATTCCTTCCCACAGTACCCGTCCTTCAAGTACCATTCCCACCCAGACTACCATTCCTATCCAAGGTACTATCACTACATTCCTACCCAGATTACCACTCATACCAGAGTACCGTACCTACCCAGGGTAGTAGTGCTACAAAGCGTACCATTAATGCCCTTCCTTCAAGTGCCATTCTTACCAAGGGAGCCATATACTACGTTCTTACCCAGAGTGTTGTTACTATCCAGAGTAGTGTTAGTGCCAGACTAAGACTAGGCAAAGGCACTATTCCTACCCCAGGCACCACTGATTCTATTAGTGCAGTTAATGTCCAGGGTAGCATTCTTACCAAGGGTACCATTCCCACACCAGCACGCTACTGCCGTATGCCTACACAGAGCACCATGCCTACCCAGAGTACCCATTCCTATCCAAGATACTCTTCCTACCCCAAGGCACCACTACTGCCTTCCTGCCCAGAACACTATTAATACCAGAGTAACGTTCCTGCCCAGGGTATTGTTGCCAGCCATAATGCCGCTGGTACTGGAGCACCATCCCCAGCCAGACCAGCCTTCTTCAAGTGCCATTCCTGCCCCCAGGGTACCACTACTAAGGTCCTACTCAGAGTACTGTTCCTATCCGTGGTGCCAATCCTACCCAGGATACCATTCCTACCCGGAGTCCGGTAGCATTCCTACCAAGGGTGCCGTTCCTACCACAGCATTCCACTTGCACTTCCTTGCCCACAGTACCCTTGCTCCCCCAGGGTACCATTCCTACCCGGAGTCCGGTAGCATTCCTACCAAGGGTGCCATTCCTACCACAGCATTCCACTTGCACTTCCTTGCCCACAGTACCCTTGCTCCCCCAGGGTACCATTCCTACCCGAGCACCACCTCTGTGTTACTATCCATGGTACCGGTCCTCCCCAGAGTGCCGTTACTACATTCCCACCCAGAGGTACCATTAGTACCGGAACATGATTCTTACTCAGAGTACCATTCTTACCCAGGGTTTCTCCCCAGGGTACCATTACTACATTCCTAGCCAGAGTTCCATTCCCGCCCAGGGCACTATCCAGATACAGGTTACTGTTCCTACCCCTGAACAAAGTTAGCGAGCCAGGGCACCATTCCTACATTTCTACCCAGGATACCATTGAACTGCCAGGGACTATTCCCAGCTGCAGTTCCTATCCAAGTTGTGATTTCTATATTCTTGCCCAGAGTGCCATTCATGCCCTGAGTACCATTTGTATATTCCTACTCAAGGTAGCGGCGTTCCCCGGTGTATCTTTCCTACCACAGGGTACTGTTCCTAACTCAGAATACCATTCCTACACTGGGGTACAGTTATTATCCAAGGTACCATTCCTACATTCCTATACCCCTACTGGGGTACTCTGGTAGGAATACGGACCCTGTGTAAGTAGGGGACCCTGGTAGGAATGGCATTCTGGATAGGAATGTAGGTTACCCAGGGTTCTGTTCCTACACCAGGGTACTCTTCCTATGGAAGGTATTGTTCTTCCCTAGAGTGTTATTTCTACAAGTGTCACTACTACCTGTACCATTCCTACCCAAGGTACAATTCCTACCCTAGGGTACAGTTCCTACCCAAGATACCATTTCTACATTCCTACCCAGAATATAATTCCTGCCAGGGTACCATTCCTATCAGGGAAGTGTATTTTCTTATTGTACTATTCTTCCACCATGGCCACTTTTCCTATAAAGGCATACCCTTCCTACTCCTGGGTACAGTTGCTACCCATTTCTGCATTTCTAACAAGAGTACCACTCTTACCTAGAGTACCATAACTACCAAGGGAACTGTTCCTACTCCAGGCTACCATTTCTACATCCTTCCCACAGTATCCCCTTACTCACAGTACCATACCTACGCTGGGTACCATTTCTACCCCAGGGCACCATTTCTACATCCCTAACCAGAGTAAAATTCCTATCCAGGATGTTTTTTCATTTGTAAGGCAGTAAGTGAAATACTGAAATTATTTATTTATTTTTTTGTTGGTACCAGGGATTGAATTCAAACACTCATTCCACTGAGCTATCTCCCCAGACCCTAAATGCTTATTTTATTTTTTTAGGACAGAGGCTACAGGGTCTCACTATGTAGATAAGTCTCGTAGTCATCCGCCCGTGTTCAGCCTCCCAAGAGCTGGGATTACAGGCACACACCACTGTGCCCAGTCTCAACTGCCATCTCAGCATGCCCCAGGGGCAAGGCTGGCCTGGCACACTGGGGATCGAACCCCATCCACTGCATCTGCCTAAGCAGGCACTTTAATCCTCTGAGCTATTTGGCTGGCCCATTGCTTAAATCATTCAGGCATTCTTCTACATCTAGATTTCTCAACTCTAGCACAGTTGGCGTTGGATCCCCATAGGGATCTGTTGGTTTCACTGCGATGGGTTCTACCTACGGAGCAACGGCAGTAGGAATGAAAAAAAGATAGATGAGAAGACAAAAGCTGGGCTAGGTGGTCGCTGGTCTGCTTGATGGGCAAGACTAATGCAATTGCACAACAAAACCATCCTTTATTTATACTTTTGCAAAGTTAGTAACACGTGACACCAGGTTTCCCAGCAACTAATAGCTGACCTTAACCAGACAGGATGTTTATCTCAGGACTGACGTAGCTTGTTTGCTTTAGGCCCTGAGGCCCAGTCCTACCTACACACATTTGATCAATTTCCTAGCGGCTCCCAGCAGGACCCATCATTCTTCGTTGCTGGAAGTGGTGGTGGGGAGCCACCTGTGCCCTGCGGGAGGCTCAGCAGCATCTCTGGTCTTTATCCACGTCTTCCCAAATGCTAGCAGTACTGCTTGCTCCTCAATGCTGACAGCCAGGAATATCCTCAGACACTGCCCAAGTTTCCTGGGGAATAACATGGCCTCTGGGTACAATTGCTATTGTAAGTGGATCTAGAACCCTGATGATATTTGCCCAAAGTGCTTCTTAAATCGAATTGGGATATTGCTTGGTCCCATTAAGCCCAGCAAATTGACAGTGCGAAGGAAAGCCTAGATAATCTAAATTTAATGGAAGCTCCCCCAAGAACTGAGCCTGACCTGAGAACCTTTACAGAAGGTCTTTTTGAGTTTTCTTTTTTAAATAAAGAAAACATCTGTTGGCCCCTGTGATACTTTTCAAATGGGCAAGCAAGGGCTGTGGTCTGATGTCCCTGGCTACCAGCTGACTGTAAAGAGCCAGTGCCATGCAGGCACTCACATGAGAGGAAAGAAATTTCCAGGGTTAAATGGGGCCATCTAAAACCACTTGTTTTGCCCACTAGCCAAAGGAGACACACTAGGTTTAACTGCATCCAGCCCTCTCTAAAGACCTGAACTCTGTTGGCTGTGTTTGCAGGGCTGGCAGTTGAGAAAGCAATTGTACGAGTTACATAGATGCAGATCCCTCGCAGTTAATCCTTTGCATGATCTGAAAAGGCCAGCTACACGTGTGGTCCTTTGTTAAGCATCTGGGTCTTTTTGATGTTTGGGAAGCAAAGGTTTGTGGTTGATCGGATGAAGCTTCACTTGGGAAGTGGGGGAATATGGTATGTGTACATAACAGAGCCTGGTGCAGTCCTGAAGAACTGTTATGAGACTGTTAGGCAGTCATAAAGAGGAATGAGAACCTGTCATTTGCAGCTAGCTGAACAGAAACTGGAGAAGACCTGGTCCAGTGGAGTAATTGAGGCACAGAAACACAAGCACTGTGTGCTCTCCCTCATATGCAGACATTGAGAAAAGTTGGCTTGAGAATACAACAGCGCTCCTTGGGTGCTGGAAAGGTGCATACGATGCGGGGAAGGCAGGCAGAGGAAAAGTGAGGTTGGATTTGATCGAAGCATGCTGTATACATGCATGCAAATATAGATGTTGCATTCCTCCTTGGCTAGGGGAAGGCTGAGGCAAGAGGATCACAAATTCTAACCCAGCCCAGGGCTCCTTAGCCACTTATGGAAATATGGCCGGGTTCAATCCCAACACTGGGGGAAAAAAAGATCATTAGTACTTTTAGTAAAAAAGAAAAAACAATCCCCTAGTTGAGATATGTTTTGCAAAATGTGAGCTCATAAAGAAGCTTCTCTGTGGACGTGAAGTAGGTCTGAGTACGTGCTGAGTATGGCCAGGGTTGTCATCCGTCCTTGTGCAACAAAGGGCCTACTGTGTGCAAGGTGCCATCCATCCTCTGCTGTGTCTCATCACAGTCCTGGCAACAAAGCACCTCACTTTACAGCAAAAGAAAGTGAGCCACAGAAAAATGTGTTGCAGCTCACCTTGCCAGGAGTGGTGAAACTGGAGCCCGAAACCGCAGGACTTGGCTCTGTGTCTCCCAAAGGAACTCCTGCACTGTGGTCATCCCTTTGGAGCTTGCTTTTGCTCTTTCTGCACAGTAGTCTAAGAAACTGAGAACTTTTCTTTGCACTCTGCTCCCAGAAGCTTGGTGAAAAGCTAGCCCTCTCTGGAGTACTTTGATTTCTCAGCATCAGGAGACGTCCTTCTGTAACAGATCAGAATACACACATGAAAACATACAGTTCAGTGTATGGGAACAGGGGGTCATATGCAAGAGACAGAGAAACAAGAGCACATTAAGCCTTAGGAAAGCCTTACTAAAGGCAGCTCTTTGCTTCTGCAAATGGACTCTAACAATTACAAACACAAAGGGAGAGAGAGAGAAGCCAGATGGAAGAAGGTGCCAGTGACACAATTAACATAAGAGCTTAGCAGGAAGACTCCTCAGGCAACACAGGGATGCAGACAAAAGCAGGAAGGGCCAGGGCAACCAGCCACACTCACCCATCTCTCATAAAATGCAAAAAGCACAAGAAATTGCCACCTAACGGTGTTTATTTAATATGTAAAACATATGTGACCCTTTATACTTAGTCATCAACCCTGCCCCCTTTCTGCAGGTTTCCCTTACATGCCCACACACTTATCAATCACAAAGGGATGGAAAGAAATCCATCAGCCACAAGGACCCAGGCACACACGCCTAGGTTAGGATCAAAGACTGCCATGAGCACAGATCAGATGGTGAGCACACCCAAGTGCCTACCTAGGGGACAGTAAAGACACTAGTCCTTAAGACAGAAATCCAGGCAGGCATGCCTCAGTTAGGAACACAGACAACCAGGACAGCAAGTCAGCTGGGACAACTTCCAGATTGGAGTAGAGGTTGACTGATTCTCTAAACTTCAGAAGTTTAGAAATTTACCTAAGTCAGCTCAGCGAGTCTACACTCTAGGGTACAGAGAACCCGCCCTAGCATGGCTCATCACCTCGATGGTATAAAAGGGAAATGGGGACGGACCTGTCTGTGCTCTTCAGAGAAGCTCTAGTCTTCGCCTTCAGCTGAGACATCATCTCCGGGCTTCTAGTGCACTCTTTGGTTTCTGGCTTGGATGCTTCAAATGTCTGGCATAAACTCTGCAGCCTTCCACTGCAGACCCCTTGGCCTCCTGGTTTGCACAGATTTGCACAGAGCACTGCAGCAAGCTCCAGACCATGGGCTGAGCCTTTCAGCTTCCAGCTTGCAGAAGCCCTCTGCACCGCTTCTTGCCCAAATCTGGCTGACCACCAGAAGCCAATCTTACACTTTCTTACACATTTGTGTATCTCGGCTTGTATCTCTTTCTCTAGTAAAACCCTGACTGAAAAGAGTGGAAACAAGGGAATAAGGAAGACACTAGTCCTGCATAAAAGGATCTAGAGACAAAAATCCACAGGTATTTCATTTTCAGATACTCCCTTGTCATCCAGAGTAGCTGTTTCTTGTCTCTTTTTCCTGCCCATACTTTTTTAAAAAATGTATTTGGTTGTTACAGGGTCTCACTACACAGCTGAGACTCATAGTGATCCCCCTGCTTTCAGCCTCCCCAGTGCAGGGATTACAGGCATGCGCTGCCACTCCTGAACTCTGTGGCGGGCTTAGCCTGCCCTGGGGGCGAGGCTGTTGTGGCATGTGGTGCTGGGGATCGAACTGCGGTCCCTGCACTTGCCTAAGCTTGCCCAAGCAGGCGCTTTACTCCACTGAACTATCTTGCCAGCCCCCAAAGACATCATTGTTATTTTAAACTCTGCTTCTTCAGTTCTCTACTGATGTTAGGTTTAGGATTACTGGCAGCTGCATGTTAATCACGGCAGTAGACTGGTGTACACCCTTCTCCAGATGGGACAAATGCACTTAGTAAGACCTCAGGTGTGTGCAGGTAGCACTTCTACCTAGTCCTCCAGAATGTTCCCCACCTCAAAACAAAGCTTGGTGTCCATTAATAAATTTCCCCTTCCTATAGCCCCCGGTAGCTGTTAATTACTTCTATCTCTATCAGTTTGCCTATTCTGAATATTTCAAATACATAGAATCTTACCATACGAGCTTTCTTCTTTATTTTAAAGAGACAAGGTCCCAACTGTTGTAGCTCAAAAATCAGATGACAACGAGGCAAGTCCAAAAGTTAAAAGAAGTGCTTTATTTTAGCTGGTACCCAGAGGCAGTCTCTGCAAGGTGCAAAGAGGCGCGCCGGGCATTGACAAGGATCAGTATTTAATCTTGAAAACTGCAGAAATAGGGGAGGGGTGGGGAGGAAGAAGTGGCAGGGTCATTAGTTCATTAGGTGGTCTTATTGAGTGGGGTGCTGGAGTCAGCAATCATGGGGTACAGCAAGTCATTAGTTTATGGGGTGGTTCTGCTGGGTGGAGGTGCTGAATTGGCAACTATATATAGTTCATTGAGATAAAGTTTGGGGAACAGATATCCTAAGACTTGCTTCACAGGGGTGAGGAATTGGAAGAATTGGGAAATTGGAGGAGGAATTAGGAGAGGTTGGCGCATACAGAACAGGAACTCGGCGAGGTTAGAAGGGCAACAAAATGGAGTCAATTTTGACAGGGTACAACACCAACTTTAATCCCCTGGACCAGAAACAAAACAAAACAAAACCCTGAATATTTTAAAGATAATTTTTTAAAATAATAAAAAAATTAGAGATGATACAGAATTTCAAAAAGAAGATGAGAGTGATGTAGGAGAGTGCGACTCCTAACCTGCAAGATAGCTGGGGTGAGTTCATGTCCTCTAAACCGAAGAATGAATTTTAAGAGCAATAGAGGTTAAGAGCAGAATTAAATTATTGGGAGAAAGGAAGTTGCTGCTGAGAGAGGGACAGAAGAGGACCCCAGTGGGTTGCCCAGCACTCTGCCTTGTTGAGGGATTTTCATAAAAGCAAAACCACAAAGTGAGGCAGGTCTAAGGTGGAAAACACAGGAGCTCATTAGGTTGGCATGAGGAGGCGGGACAAAACCATGATCAACCAATAAGATCACAAGCATCATTGTTCAAGCAAAATTGATTAAATGGGGATCAAATGAGGAAGCAAGTCAAGCAGCAAATGGGCATGAATACAGAACAAGAGCTTTTCTTTCTTTTTTAAAATGTATTTAGTACAAGGTCTACAGGGTATCACTACACAGATGAGACTCGTAGTGATTCTCCTGTTTTCAGTCTCCCAAGCGCTGGGATTATGGGTGTGCACCACCACGCCCAGTCTCAATCGCTATCTCACTGTGCTCCGGGGTGGGGCTGGCACAGCATACTGGTGAGTGAATCCCGGGCCTTGTGTCTGCCTAAGCAGGCGTCTTAGTCCACTGAGCTATCTGGCTGGCCCTAAAGGGCTTTTCTATAGGGGTTTGAGTTAGTGACTGTTCCTGGCTTTTTCAAGGTGATTGCTACCTATTTAGAATATCAGTCCTTGATGTCTATCCCTAGGGAGGTGTGTGGCTGCATTTGTTTAATATTTTGTTTTGAGGCCTGGCCACAGGAAGGTAACTGTCTCTCCCACAGCTGCAAAGTACCTTACCTTCCATACTGAGTCCTTTGAGGCCCAGCCCAGTTTGACTGCCTATAATGTTCCTATCTAACTCAGCCTCCTACAACAATAGGAATTCAACAAGGGTTATACTGCATATTGTTGCCTTCAAAGTAGTTGTTCAGATTACCACATATACATATGTAAAATTGGTCAAAAATCTTGAGCATCAGCTGTTCCTTTCAATAAACCAAAGAAAGAAAGTAGTAGTATAATTTTCTTTCTTTCTTTCTTTCTTTCTTTCTTTCTTTCTTTCTTTCTT
>NW_004524905.1:1140945-1149983 GCF_000260255.1 Octodon degus
TTTCTCTTTCACAATATCTGTTGTGCCTTTCAGATTTTATTTATTCTCTCAGGTTCTTACACTAGGGAGACAATACGATGTTCACTCTTGCCTTGGCTGATGAGCTTTTGGGTCGTTTCCAAGATTTAGCTGTGATAAATTGCACCACTATAAACATGGGTGCAGTGCACATATATTGCTGTGGTGTGATGTTTTCAGTTCTGGAAAAATACTCAGAAGAGGAGTAGCTGGATTGAATGGGGTCTTTAGTCTGTGCTTTTTAGGGAATCTCCACCTTGATTTCCACAGTGGTCATACCAGACTCTATTCTCACCAACAGTGGAGAAGCATATATCATATGAGCTCTCTATTTGGCTTCCTTCGCTGAGTATAATGCTTTCAAGCTTCATCTATGCTGTAGTATGTGTATGCATTTCATTTCTTTTTGTGGCCATGTGATATTCCACAGACTCACATTTTGTTTAACCACTCATTTGTTGGCAGACATTTTTGGTTGTTTCCACCTTTCAGCTATTGAACAAACACCAGTTTATCCTGTTTTTTGGATATTGAAAGGGTGCAACTTCTGGGCTACGTGGAACTCTAATTGCCCCATCTTGTTCAGATTGCATTTCTTGGCTACTACTAGGTACCTAGGTTTTCACTACTACTTATTCAACAGCCTGTCAACAGACACAAGTTTCTCGCTATATACCTCCATAGATTTATGCAACACATAAAACTGTCTCAGCCTCTGTCCACTAACTGCTTAGAGTTCAATCAGGGTAGCATACCAGTAACCAGGCAACAACAGCACATGATGTTAATTGCTTCAAATGGGACACCTTAGGAACACACTGAAATAAGCCCAGTGGTTGTCATAACTAACACTTGTTGAGCAATTACTGTGAACTAAGCACTATTTGGGGGAAGCTCAAAGCATGGAGTTAATTTCTCAGCCAACCTATCCCTTTATTTCACACCCAGTTCTGTCTGTCTGTCTGTCATTCTGATACTGCATAAAACATAACTCGTAGGGGGCCCCTTAATCTATAATTTTCAAGGATTCTTATATAAATACCTCAGCTCCTTTATTTCTATATTACTGGACACTTAGGTTACTATGCTTAAGTTCATCTGCTTGCTATTGACCAAATCAAAGGAGCCCATACAATCAGGTAAAAGGAAAAGGGCTTTTTCAGAGGTAGCTCTGAGGAGAAGGAGGGTCCCCTTTGCTCAAATCACCATCGCCCATCCAGCTAGGCCAGGGCCTCTTGGAGTAACGGTCAGAGCTCTGGGAGACCACACAGATCTCCACTGGGGCCTTTGTCTCTTCCAGCCATCTGCAGCTCTTCCTCTTTTTTGTGAAAAGGACACTGGGCTCCAGCCTCCTGGGGCCGCCATCTGGTTATTCTGTCACAGTTTTTTGGCTGAGAAGACAGAGAGCATTGGCTATGTGGTCAGCAGGAGGAGGCTGTTTATCTCTAAAAGTAAAAAAAATACCCATTTTGCAGTGCCAGTTATACTACGTCAGGAGGAGAGAGTGGGAGGGAGATGGCAGACGTCTCAGGAATGAGATAATTCTGACTGTGCATGCTGAAGCCTTTACCAGAGCACTCAGCGCAGCTTGACAATACACTAGATGCTTACCGCTTTCTTCTCCACTTCCCTGGTGGCCCTCTCCGTACATCCCAAACAAACCCTTGCATTTGCGTTTTCCCCTTGGAACCTGCTTTTGCTCCCTCAGTACAATAGTCTGAGAAACTCATCCAGGGCCAGAAGTCAACAAATGGCAGAAGGGGTCAAAATTCAAGGAGCTTGGATCTGTCCTTGTCCCTTCACAAGACTTTCCTGGTTCCAAGCATGACTTTGACTGTTGCTGTAAAAACCATGCACTTAGTGTCTTAGAGCAGTAGAGCTTTGTGATCGCGCAGTTCAAGAGCCAGTAGTCCCGATGAGTCCACGAGGCTAGTACCCTCAGGATGTCAGGAGGACTGACTTCCTCCTGGATGTTCCTTGTGTCCTCCAACTTTCCACAGCCTGCATGCATCCCTGGGTTGCTGACCTTTGACCCTTTCCTGCAGCTTCAGAACCAGCGGTGGCTGATGCAATCTTTTGCGCAGTACATGGTTGATGCTTGAAATTTTCCTTCTGTCTTCCTCATGTAGGGGCCCTTCTGGACCATTAGGGATATTTTTCCCATCTGCAGTTCAATCCCTTCTACAAGGATCCCTTTATGAAGCATCTCATGATCTGGAGATCAGGGTGTGACCACCCTACTGGCGTCTCTGACCCTGCCTATCGCAGTACACTTCCACTAAACTCTTTGTAAGAAGCAGATTGGCAGGGCTGGGGATTTAGCTCAGTGCTGCTCTGCCTGCCTGGCAAGTGTGAGGTCCTGACTTTGGTCGCCAGCACACCCCCGACTCCCACCAGAAAGATGAAAGTAAACAGATGAGTAGTCTGGAGAAGCGAGATCTTGAGACGCTTGTCTGGCTTGGTCAGTTTTTTATGATGCAGCAGATAACACGTTCTGATCGCTGTCTGCCTTTCCTAAGCGAGGCGCTGCACTTGCCCATCCCTCAGTAACCTGAGAAAGATCCTGCACCTGCTCATTTGCATGCATGAGGTCTGTTCAATAGCAGCCTGCCTCTTTGGGCAGAGCGGACATTCAACGTGGCACATAGCAAGTGTGAATTGAAAAGAGCTATTTTATGTGGAGTAATACAAGAAAACAGATGCTGTGTCTCCTAGTATAAGAAAACAATGGCTCTTGATTACAGGTATTGAAGTCTCCCCTTGCTAAAGAGTGCATCACCTATTTTGTGTGATTAAATTTGATAAATTTGCCTCGTTGGGGATTTATTTGTATGTGAACCCATCAGGGAATAAAATGGTAAGTGAAAGCCTCCAGTGTTTACTCAGTTATTCCTTATTTGCATTTACCTCCTAACACCCTTCCCCAAAAGCTACTTTAAAATTAAAATTAGAGATTTTTTTTTAATGGCACTGCATGTGCACAAACACAAGAGATAAACAATGTGACAAGCTATAAGTCAAAGGCAGTTTTTGTATATGTGGTACTGGAAATAAATGGAACGTGTGAAATCAAAGAAGTAAACCTAACAGCAGCAGGGAAGCAAAATCTGGAATCTCTGCTTTGTTTTTCTCAGACAATCACCAGGCAGACGAAACACAGTGGAGGACAGACTCCACGCTGCGTACGATTCAGATCTCCCAAGACAATCCTTGGAAAGAATTTAATTACAAGAGGCCTGTGGAAAGCTGCAGTTTGAATATTAATAAAGCAATCATAGAATCTGGCATGAAGAAGAGAGGCAAAGAGTGCTTGAAGGGAGAATGCCACAGCTCTGCCAGGCCATTAAAAATTAAGCAAGACATGAGAATGTTCTGGTTCACGTCCTTAATTTCTTCTTCCAGTTACTGGAAAACCCAGAATACTACTCAGTCATGGACTCTTAGATAGGGATTTGGCCTCCTGAGCAGAAGGATGGGGTCCGTTACAGAATTGGGGCTTGTCGGCCCGTGTTCTTAACTCCTATTTGGGGGTACCGGTAGGAAAAGAGGCAGGCATTTTGATGATAAGCAAATTATCTTCTGTGGCAGTGGGGTAGGGAGGTGATACCACCAGGTATCTGTAGAACTTTTCTCAAGCTTCCTCTATCAATCTCTCTTAGATGGATAATTAAAATCGTATGTCCACACAATGTCCAAGGCAGCATTTTCTTCTTTCAGACACATTGGGCTCTTCTGTAGCTTTTTCTTCTGTGTTAGTCAGCCTTTCTCTACTGTAACATGTAGCTGGGATAAATCAACTTACAGATAAGGAAGGTTTGTTTAGGCTCATGGCTTTGGATGTGTCAGTCCATGGTTAACTGTTCTATTGTTGCGAGTCAGATCTAAGATGGTCCCCAGATGTGTCACATGCTCGGAGGTAGGGCTTTTGGAAGGTGATTAGATTACGAAGGCACTATATCCCTTGGTGGTTTAAACCACTAATGAGGTCATAGTTGAATGGGCTCTTAGGAGGTAGGGCTCAGTTCAAGAAGGTCACTAGGGTCATCCATCCTTTTGGAAGCTGTATCTCTCCTTGGCGCTCCCCTGCTTTCACTACTTCTTAGGTGTCATGAGCTGAGTAACTTTCCAATGTCCTTCAGCCTTGGGGCCAGGCAAGCATGGACTTCACCTTCTCAGCCTATACAGATAGTATGACTGGGGCTATGGGACTCCTACCCCTCCATTTGTCTGAATCTGGGCCACAGCTATGCACCTTGATGTCTGTCCTCTAGTCCAGTAGCTAGAGGCAGAAACACAAATAACAAAGTCTTGGAAATTCCAGAGATTCTAAGCTAGGATGCCTGGACCAGGCCTGCTGGCGTGACCTACAGTGACCTTTCCTCGTTTAGAACTTGTTAAAGGTTCATATATATGGACTTCGGCTCATGCATCTGATTATAACAGTGTGAGATAGGGAAAGGACCCGCATAGCACAAACAAGTATGACTCAGCAACCTGTCAGTGCTGCTGTCAGTCAGGCGCCGAAAGACCCAGTGGGACTTGCACTGTGCCTAGTGCACGCTTGCACATCCTCAAGTCCAATTTATTCTGCGCTGGTGTCATTTTCCTTTTCTGCCTGCACACTCTGGGCATACTTCTCCCTTTAGACTTTGTTAGCCTTAACTGGTTTTTCCTTACCACGGCATGCAATATGTGACTGTGTGTTCATTTTGCACAAGAACCTGGAAAACCTGTCTCCCAGGATTGCATAACTCACAATGACAACACCATGAGACAGGGGCTAGGGAGGTAGCTCGGCAGTCTGAGCGCCTGCTTGGCAAGCTCAAGAATCTGGATTAGATCCCTGATGGCACATGCCACACTGACCCCGGAACCACAAGCACAGCACGTGCTCTGTCAGATACCAAGCTACATACTGAGACCCTGTACCAAACAAATAGAAAACTTTTAAAAATCTATTTAAAAAATACCATGAGACAAAACAGACCTCTCCTTAATTTTTTAAAAATGTCTCAGTTATTTAATTAGGTTCTTAGTAAGAACCTCATAAACACTAATTTATGAGGATAAATTCCATTTGTCACAGCAAAAAAGGGTCGCAGGTAGCCCCAGAGCTGAGGAATAGCTTTGATTTTTGCTGAAATCTGTGAGTCCACTGCTTTGTGATCCACCTTACGCTGCTCTGAAATCTGGTATCTCTCTTTCTCAGTGTTGAAGATCTCGCCCTCCTGGTGTCTGGGTTTCCGCAGCTTCTTCTTCTTGAAGTAAGCATCAGTGAGGTGTTGGGGGATTTTCACCTTTCTGATATCAATGTTTGTAGAGGTGGCAATGACAAATTTCTGGTGTGTTCTTCATAGAGGAACACGATTAAGGCTAAGAGGCCCAGTCACAAGTAGCAGCCACTGGCCAACAGCTTCAGGAAGACCACTCTCTTGCCTCTGTGATGCCCGGTGAGGATGATCAAGATGATGCCGGGAGTGATGCTAGCTCGAAGTGTCCGCACATGCTGACTGAAGGGTTTCTTGCTGTGGCTCAAGAGCTTTGGAGGCACATAGTAGGGCAGTATCTAGGCATTCTTCGAAGCTTAACCACCTGAGTACCTCCATTCTTGTCCCCACCAACCGGTTTTGTGATCATAGCAAGAACTTTCTCCTTTTTCTTCTCAACCTTTGATTTAGCAGCTGTGTACTTTCTCTTGTACAAAGCCTTTCTGGAATACACAGCAGATAAGGAGCATCTACCAATTCCTCTAACCAGGACAGGATTTCAGCTGTGGCGAGGCTGCCCCTTCTTGGACTTTTTTGCCTTCTTCTTCATACCCTTTTGTCAGGTATCTTGTCCCAGCAATGAGCAAGTGACTAACACCATGGTGGTATAATTTATTTGACCTTTCTACCTGCTTTGTTAGGCTGTATCAAATGGTTTAACTTCCTTGTTGATAGGAACAGAAGTCAAGACTTACCTGCATTGTTTGAATTTTTTTAATTCAAACATGTCCTGTGTATTACTAAAAAATTTTTAAAAATAACATGGGTGGGGCATGGTCCGGTAGTGCAGTGTGTAGTTAGCACACTTGAAGCCCTGGGTTCAATCCTCAGCACCAAAAGCAAACCAAGCCTAACCAAACCCAACAAAACCAAGCCAAAAGATCAAGGCAAGCAATCTGATCTTCCACATAAAGCATTTAAGCCATCAGAATTTGGAGAGAGATATTTAATTTTGATGACAGCTTGGATGATATGCTCACTAATTAGCATCAAGAGTTGTTGATATTAGAAAAAAGCCACTAAACCAGCTCCTGATATGTGCAAGTGGTTAAAAGATACACACAATGTTCAAGACTGCAATCTAAAAACATAAACTGAGCAAATATCAAATAACCTCCAAGCACAATAGCGATGGGTGTGATCCATGCTGCTGTCCACCAGGCCATCATGGTGGCAAATCAGCATGGTGAGGGATCCCCAGAACCAAAAACGATCCCAGCTGTTGGGAGGCTGTAAACAGGGGGATCACCATGAGTCCGATCTAGCAGTGAGACCCTGAACACCTTGTAGACCCGTCCCTAAAATTCAAAAAAAAAAAAGAACCAACAACAACCAACTGCTCTTACACTATCTTCCACTCCCTCTCCCTATGTTAACTGGGAAGTTCCTCGTTTGATTTTTGCACGCTCCAGCCCTCCCCTAATAAGCACCTGCTGTGTCAATGTACTGCCCATGTAAGCTTCATCCCTAACCCAGTACAATAAAAGCTCCAACCTCTGTTTCCGTTCTCAAGGTTCTGCAGCTTCTCTGTTCGCCAACCTCCCATGTGCTGACAATAAAGTTCCTTTGCTTTCACCCTGTTCTCTTTCTGGCCAGAGGAAGGAACCTTACAATTAGTATACACAGTTCTCATATTTACATATCCTAAGAAATGGATTCTTGCAAAGAAATATAACGAAAATGATGTTTGCTATCATTTGGACCTAGAATGTGCTCCAGAGGCCCTCATGGCAAATAAAGCCTTGATCCTCAACTTTGTACTTTGGTTAGGAGGTGCTGGGGGTCACTGGGAGTACGCCTAAGAAGAGGACTGAGGCGCTCATGTCTTCCTGGCTTTTGTGTCTTGGCTGTGGGTGGAGCAGCTGCCATGCCACCCACATTCATACAACCGCTCATGGTGAGATGGTAGCCCATCTCACGCCTACTAAAGACCTATCAGCATTGGGTCTTCCCAGTAACAGACTGGGGCCTCCAAAGCTACGAGCCAACATAATCCTTTTCTCAGGAGCCTGGGCCTAGCTCAGTCCTTTAAGTGGCTGCTTCCACAAAGCTGTCAGCCTCAGGTGGCTGGAGTTTGAACCTCACAACTCTCCCGCTGGCCAACGTGCCCTGAAGGCATGCGAGGACAAAAAAAAAAAAATCCTTATTCCATAATCCTTTTCTCTCGTTAAGCAGCTCATCTCAGATAGTTGATGCAAAACTGACTAGCACCTGTTAGGTCTTTAAATAATGAATAGGTGTGACTTTTGGGATCAGCCACATAGGGTGGCTCTCATTTCGTGAGCTTTGGTCTGAGGTCCGCAGGACTAATTTACCATCATTCACTGGTCATTCAACCAGAGGCAAGCCACTTAATCTCCTATACTTTGCTTTCTAAATCTGAAGAGGCAGAATGGCATCTGCCTCATGATGTGAACATTCAACACTGAGCTTTTTCTGTCTCATCACTGTTGATGTTTGAAGGTGGGTGATTCCCATTGGTGTTGGCTGCCCTCCCAGGCACTGTGAGACACTCAGGACCATCCCCGAGCTCCTCTCACCAGGCCTCAGTAGCACCAGCACTGCAATGGTGATGAGGAAAATATCTCCCGGGGAGGAAAAAAATCTGCCTCCAGTTGCAAATTACTTAATGAATGGAAATAATGCCAATGGGGCTCTCTGTATCTGTGCGTGTGTCTCAGTTACTCTTCTCTCATCGCTGGGACAAATACCTGACACCAAAAATGAAGGAAGGAAAGGTTTATTTAGCTCACAGTTACTGGAGTTTCAGTTCATACTTGGCTGGCTCCAAGGCAGAGCAGCACAGGGCAGAGAGCAGCTGCTCAGGGCGGCAGAACAACAACAGTGGCAACAAAGGGAGGAAGTCTCTCTCTCCCTTAAATTGCATTCAGGCTATTTCTCTGACTGAGGAAGGTACACACACCCATAATCCCAGCAGCACTAAGACCCACAATCCCAGTGGATCATGAGTTAATCTCAAACTCTAGAAGTCCCCACCCCATGACTGCTTGAGGCTTTGGGGGGACAACTAGACACAAACCATAACTGTATGAAAAAGCTGAGAGCATGCGGTCTTGTTCTCACTGATTAACAGAAACATCTTCTGTATCTCCTCTGACAGGTAAGACATAGGATCCTCCTCTCTTCCCCCTTTCTCCAGCTTTCCCCCTCTGGGACAGATACAGTCTGCTGAGCCAGATAGTTTGCTATTGGGACAATGCCCTTACCTCACCAACTCTCCTGACAAACAGAAGCAGAACCAAGCACAGATTGAGTCCATAAAAATTACTACGTTTTGAAGGAGGAAAGCAAAGGGCTCTCAAAAATCATGCTTACTTTTCTATCTGTCATTTTGTCATTGACTTTGGCTGCATTTGGGAGATTGTACTTGGATTCTCCTTGACAACTGGAGCCATAGACTACCGTGGGAAATAGATTACCATCCTATGACAGGACCCTGCGTCTTCCACTATGGACCCACTCATTTATGAATGAACTATTTATCAGGGACCATCTCTGAGCACTGCGTCGTTCTTTGTGGTGCTTCCATCGGCAAGAGAGACACGTGCATGGCAACACAGATGCACGCATGGACAAGAAGATACACACATGAGCAAAACACAGCGTCTGTCCTTGGCTGTGCTTGGCGCTACTTTAGGGTGATGATCAGAGCGTAACATGACCATGCACAGGGCTTCCACCTCGTCATCTTTCCTCTTCCTGCACAGTTTAAATATCTTTTTTATTTTTATC
>NW_004524905.1:1151318-1153416 GCF_000260255.1 Octodon degus
AGCGGTCCTCCTGTTTTCAGCCTCCTCTGCACTGGGATTACAGGCATGCGGCACCACGCCCGGACTCAGCAGGTCTCTGCTTTTGCCTAAGTGGATGCTTAATCTGCTGAGCTGTCTTGTCAGCCCAGGATTAAAATTTGTAGTTGGGTGTGCTCATTAGTGAACTGGAACATCCAAAACCCTGAGCTAAATAGTACTTTTCTATCATTAAACTTCTCATCCCAGATATTGGTGGTAGTGATCAAAAACTGACCAGCACTTGCTAATTTTTTAAATACAGAATAGATGTGAGTTTTGGAATAAGCAATATAAGTTGGTCTAAGATCAATCAGGAAAAGGTAAATTGATTGAACATGTATAAATAATGAAAAAATAAGCAATGATATCAAGAAATGTACACTTCAAAATTATTGGGAAAAAGGAGAGGATTTCTAACTTAAAATAAAAACAGCCCTTTTTCTCATTTGTCTTTTCTTCCAAAGCGTCAAGCAGTCCCTGGATGACACTGGGGGGACAACCTTAGAGACCATTAAGTACAGACGTGACATTTATTTTTTTCTAAATAGGCAGGTACATAGTGCTCATTTAAATTTTGTGTGTTCTTCTGTTTAAATGCTTACATTTTAAAGAACCAGGTGAAGTAGCTACAGATAAAAGGGGAAATTTTCTTGAAGCCATCTATTGATAAGCAGTCACTTTTCAAGGAAACCAAAGACAGGAGGCAAAAGTGGCCCAAAGTGTTTGTGTTGGAGTAAAAATGTAGCAGGTCCCCCATTCCCCACAAGCCTTGGAGCTGGCCTCACACAAAACTGTGAGCAAAGAGTTTAGGACGTTTCCCCAGGGATACTGAATATCCTGAAATGATGCCCCTCAATCCAAGACACTGTTCACATTCTTGTTTCTAGTGCACCTGATTGTCCCTAAGTGAGCTTGTAGAAATTAGTTTGCACTCATGACTTGGTGCTTTGGAATGAAATTTTGCATTTTAGGGGGTTAGAGCATCTTCAGTTTATTTGCTTGCTTCTGTGAGCCAATCTGAAAGCAACTGAATAGAACAATGATGCGGTCAAGGATCAGCCAACCTCTGGATTGGGATCCTATTTGGAAAAAATGGCAGCTTTGTCCTTGTAGGCAAATAGCTGTTGCAAAGTCACTGAATTTTTCAGGCTTCTATTGATGGGAAAAATGCCACAAACCCTAAAATTCAAAGAGCTTAATCACAATATAAAGCTTTTACAGAGTGTTCTGCCCTTGAAAGGTACCACTGGGATTAAAATGACCTGAAAGCATAAATTCATCTTTAGCTAGCATGTGCCTTTTATCCTTCTATGGCTATGTGGTTAGAGGTCACTGGCCACTCAGCCGGATTCCCAAATTAACTTCGCTTCTCTTTGAATTTCATAATACAATGAAAGGAAACTTTGGGGGATCCTGTTTAAATTGGTCATTGTGGGCTAAACTCTTAACACAAAACAACAGCTCTTTTCAAGAGTGATTTTCCCCCGCAGAGGCCAGCTCTTTGGTCCGCAGTTCACCACTGTTTTTTTTTGCTTCATGGGAGAATAAATGCCAATTGCAGCATAATGTTTTGCAATTTTAGTATATTGAAGAATAAATGTAAGAACCCAGAAGAAGAGAGCTATCAAACCATAGATTCTGTGATTTTCAGGTGCACCAAAGCGGGAAGTGGATCGTGCTCAATTTCTTAATATCTTTCACAGGAAAGTGAATAAGCATTTATGAAGCATGCTCTGTTTTCAGAATAAATGAGAATCTCTATTTTACATGGAAAGAAGCCAGTCTCCAGAGAACCATGTCTTGTTACCAGGTAATCTGGCTTTAGTAGCAAGAGTAGAGGCCTCATGCAAGTACAAAAAACTGTCCCTCTTTGGGACAGCAAGATAGCTCAGTGGGCCTTTCGGCCGGAACTGCCATCTTTCAGTAATTTGCCAAAATGACTAACACAAAGGGCAAGAGGAGGGGAACCCACTATATGCTTTCCAGGCCTTTTAGAAAACATGGGGTTGTTCCTTTGGCTACATACATGCAAATCTTCAAAAAGGGTGATATTGTAGACATCAAGGGAATGGGTACTGTG